>NC_066877.1:24347737-24647737 GCF_022985175.1 Labeo rohita
GATCTCTGACCTGGCAAGTCATATCAGGTGAAACCGTGTGACCAATAGCAGATCGATACGTCACCGCGTGACCTCTCTTGCTACTGGGCATGCGCACATAAATCTAGCGTTATTTTTGTCACACTGTACAACAATAATACTTTTTTTTTTATTATTATAGTAAGGGCTACGTTTTATGGTTGGGGTAGGTGTAGACGTTATAAAACACAGAACAATTCATTTCATTGTTAGTTTCCGGTTGGAGTTGTACCCCTTGGAAGAAACGAGTCTTTTTTTTTTATTATTAATGCTTGAATAACATGTACAAAAGTGCCAAGGGTATACACAAAAAATATAACAAGTACTTAGATGTATTATGAACATAAGTACATAAACTACACAATAATATAAAGAACCAACAAATAAAATGAATTAAAAAATAAATACAAGAAAATAAAATACATACAAAAATAAATTAAATTTAATAAAAAAAAAAAAAAAAAAAAAAGAAAGAAAAAAGAAAAAGAAATGACAGGCCTTGCTAAATCACAATAACAAACATAGAGTTTTATAGCTTTTTTGTTCTCTCCTTAATAGTACTTCTATAAATATCTAATTCTTTAAGTATCACAGAAAAAAAGAGGTTTCTGATTGCTAAAGTGATGAATATGAAACTTAACAAGTATAATCAAGAGATTGATAATGTAAGCCTCATTTTCCAGATTTCCAGCTTTCACAAATTCTAGAAACAAGTCTTTGCACCCTCACATTGCAGATTTTCAAACAGTTATGTCTTGGACAAATATTGTCCTATCCTAACAAACCATACATCAGTGGAAAACTTTCAAAAATTTGACCCTTATGACTGGTTTTGTGGTCCAGGATCACATATACCAAAGATAAAGATAAATATTTGGTTGTATAAACAGTTTTGTTGTATAAATTATTAATGATATAATAATATTCTAAATTAAAACAGTCAATAATTTTACAAAAAAAAAAAAAAAAAGTGTATATATATATATATATATATGTGTGTGTGTGTGTGTGTGTGTGTGTGTATATATAGGCTATTGTTGGAAATATGTGGTCCATTTTGAACTGACCATAAGGAAAACTTTGTTTGGTGACATATTTGGTAATACAAGTTGACTTCTTTTTTTTTTTTTTTTTCCAAGAAGGCTAAAATATTCTTACAAAACACTGAAACATATTTATGCCACAAATACAATCATTATTACTAACAGTACAGGCCTGTCACTAGCAATTATTTTCAGAATTGAGTAATCGGTTGATTATTTTTATGATTAATCGAGTATCAGATAATTACAACAATTTTTTTTGGAGGTAATAAAAATAGACCTAAGCTAACAATAGGCTTTAAAATGACTTAAAATACATAAATAATAGCACTGAGGCAATAATAATTAGTTCAAATAAAGTATCAAAAGCAAGTAATCATATGGTTTTATTGAACAAATCTGTGGAAATACATAATGTACTATAAACAATAGAACTATTATAACAAATGCCTTCAGAGGGCGCCAATGGCCTGATGATTGTTTTTACACCTTACTGAGCAATAATCTCAACTAAATCTTTAATATTTGGCCATTTCTTTACAACATTTTTCTTATGAGCAAATTGTAGTCGAGAATTTTTTTAAATCAAGTACTCACATTTAATCGAGGAATCGTGACAGCCCTATAACAGTATGAAATCAGAACAAAATCTGTACACCTTTATATAGAAGAAAAGCTAAGAAATCCTTACATAAGCAACAAATATCCTATCCACTCGGTGTAATCATCCGTTTTATGTTTCATTCTTTTTGCACCAGCTCAAAACCATCCTCTTTGATGCATGCAGGATCATTTGTTTGTTCTCTGACAAATAAGGTGTAATCGATGTGGTGATTAAGATCTCATTTGGTGCAAGAATAACAGGTCGAGACTGAGCAGAGCAATAGATTAGTCCAAATCTGTTTCATCAAAGCCCGTTCCTGCTCAGACTGCTTCTCATTCCTCAGTCTCTGGCCAGGCTGTGCCACTGTTTGATCAGTCATGCCAACACCCAGCACTCCTAGCTAAAAAAAGCACATCCATAGACACCGATCTGCTGTCATACATTTCCAGCTATCTTCAAACATATCAACTGTGACAACTAACCCCATTTTCTGCAAAATAGTGCAGAAGTATGTGAACTAGGACAGACCTCTTGTACTTTTAAGAAATACTTGCTTCCTAATGGGTTCTTAATAGCTTCATAATGTCTGCATACTCACAGTGACGCGTAAAGACATCATGCAGTCCTCACACACACTTTGCGACTCTCACTTCCTGTGATCTGTGAAAGGTTAATTGCCACTGTTAATTCCACCTAATGACTGTCTGAATGTTGTGAAGGTCACGGGGCACTGCAGGAAAGATTTGGTCAGGGGGAATGATGGAGATTCCTATTCTTCGGCCAGGACGGGACCTAAAAGCTCAGCACTGTTAAAATGCAAGGAGAGGAGTATTAGATCTAATATTGATACAGACATTTATTCAATATTAAAACATAAAGCATAACCTGCAAGAACACAAGTCAGCTCTCCCGCTACAGGACGGGGGCATTAATATTTTACGATATTGGCCTCTTCCTTTATTAATATGTTAGTGGATATGACTAAAATGAATGGCTCTTTCCCTTCCACTTTCTCTCTCTTAGGACATACTGCTTGTTGTTGTTTGTCAGTGGTCACAGATATAAAGCTACAGTCGTTTATTTGCATCCGCAGCACTAACCCGGGACTTGAACATCTGATCCCTGGTTAGTAGATGGTGATCCTCCAGTGCTGACTCTTCATCCATGAATTATAGAGTAACTCTGAGCAAGAAAGTCAACAGGAGAGATAAGCAGGCAGACAGCTGTGAATCTCAGAGTCACACTGATACAGACAGAAACTTAGCCAGAGCGAAATCTCCACTGCTCAGCGTAAAAATGGCTGCAGAATTATTCGCACATGTGCATAAAAAATTCATACTTCTGTCAACTCTTCCTCTGATGTTGGTGTGCGTGCACATACATTATTATACTGTATATATTCCTAGTATACTGCTCTCTTAAGATGAATATACAGGTCATTGAGATTAATAGAAAATCTATAATTACATATTCATTAGCCTCTCAGTGTTCTATAAATTATTATCCTCTTGGGCCTCAAATTCTTAATCTGCACACGCTTAGAATGTACTATAAGTGCTGAGTTCACTCAGATAAGTGTGCATTAGTAATGAAATTGGTAGAATTCTGAAAAAGGCAAAGTCATACACTATTACAGTTTTTGTTAATATTTTGTATTAATTGTATTTTTGTGTTTCCTGCTTTTCTGTTGTTGTTCTGTATTATTTTTTTTTATTATTATGACTTATTAGTTTTAGTGTATTTAGTTTTATTTATTAAAATGAAAAATGTTACCTAGCTGAAATATATATTTTTTTAAAAATAGTTTATTTTATTCCAGTTCTTTTAACATTTCTTTTATTTTAAGTAACACAATAATGTGGTTTTAGTCGACTATAATAAGGGTTATTATAGGTTTTGCTTTTAATTAATATATATATATATATATATATATACATATATATCACTTTATTTTTTTTTAGAAAATGACCGTTTCACTACATAAGACCCTTATTCCTCGTCTGGGACCATGTGGAGTCCTATGAAGCTGCACTGAAACTGCTTTTTTGACCTTCAACCTGTTGATCCCCATTGAAGTCTATGGAATATGGAGAAAAATCCTTGAATGTTTCCCTCAAAAATCATAATTTATTTTCAACTGAAGAAAGAAAGACATGAAAATCTTGGATGACATAGGGGTTAGTAAATTGTAAGTAAATTTTTGTTCTGAAACTAAAATAATCCTTCAGTGGTGTGTGATTTATGACTCCCACAACTAACCGTTTTTTTTTGTTTGTTTTTGTTTTTCTTTCACGTGTCCCACTGTTCATCCCAACTATTAAAATCAGACACATTTCAAGTGACTGGATTTGGCAACTGGAAAAAACTGAGAAAAATTAAATGAACATCAGAAAAGCAGCATGCACATTTCTGGTTAAAAATGAAAGGCCATCAACAGACACTTAAAACAGGAAGCTTAGCTATTCCACAGTTTAGTAAATGTTGACAATCTCTTTAAGTTATTCTTGACTGTGCTGTACTAATTGTTTTGATGCGGTCCAGTAAGTTAGGACACTGTTTTGATTCTTATTTCCTCTGAGAAAACACCAATGCTGTAGCAGTATGTCTTAAGAATGCTGACACCACAGATGCACACATGCATCCCTCACTGAGATGACAGCAAGGAAAACATTGCAGGGCATGCCACATATCATCAGCAAAGTTCATAATGAGCTGTTAATACAGCTGATGTGTTTGTAAAACCACTGGGGCAAGACCTGGTTTCTGCGTGTTTACCGACGTATTTAAAGCAAACAGCTGTCTCACCGTCCCCCTTAAACTTACATTTAAAGGTCAAACCACAATTCAGCCAATCAGAGCCCAGATCTAAAGGTTAATTGTCCACCCCAATTGCCTTTTTTTCTAAGCTTGTGGATGCAATCAGAGGAAACCCACTGAGGTTGAGTTGCTCGCTTACATCGGAACCTTTCACGAGTCCATTAAGCAACACCAAAAATAGCTCAGGCCACAGTCTCCATAGGTGACAAAAGGCTTCTTTCTTCGTAACAGAGCCTCTCTCTAAATGGCGTTCAGACTTTTTGCGGTGGCTGTCTAATATTCTGTTTTGAATGACATTTATGAATCTTTCATGCCTACAGTATAAACCTCCCCCAATGCCATCTCCTCATACATCATTGATGCTATGCACCAGACTATGAGACAGATGCTATAGAGTGTACAGGAAGTGTTATTGCTCGTCTCTGAGGAATAATCACTGTGGGGTATATGGTTTGCCACAGAGGAAGGAGACTGATTCTGGCTCCCGGCCTGAACGCATTGATTTTTCGCATCCAGACTATGTTTCTTGCTGTTTGTTCATATTTATTTACTCAACGTTGACAATCCATCCACACGTATTCAACAAAACCGCATAAACCTTTGGCTAAGTGATCACAGCATAAAATATTCATGTTCCCCCACTTAGAATCTGTAATGTGTTTAAAGATAGGCTGCTTCACTTCTCTTTGCTACCAGAGGCCATTGAGATGTAACAAAAAGTGGCAAAAAAAGAACATCTGAGAGTCAAATCGGTTATTGTACCTTAAACGGCGGACAGTTTGGACCATCTAAAAGCATCAGGTACATTTCTGAACTTCAGATTTCATTCAAAGCCATTTCAATTGACATTTTGTACTATTAATGATCCCAGTCTGAAGATTTCCTAAGTACAAGAGCTGTCCTTGAAGATGAAAGGTTTTTGGTGGGTGGCGCATTTGATTGCCTTTAGAATTCTTATCCCATATCAGGCTTATTTGTTGGTACAGCCATAGGTAAAGTTACTGAAGCATTAGAAGTGTCATTGAAATGTTGTCAATGGCTATACATTGGTTATTTTTCATTCGATAAATCCAATTACGCTAAGAGGATGTTAAGTGTTTGGTAGTCAAGGACCTCTTCCATACAAATGAATGCTGTGTTCCTTTAAAAGGGGACGTGTTGTAATTCAGTGAAGCAAAAGCTCGTATTCAATACTCAGAGGTGCTTATTTCATTATGTGCTCAACCCAGGCCATTACACCTCATGTACTACTGACATTTGAAAAGGCCAAAAAAAAAAATGTTCACCCTTTTTCTTGTTCGAAGTAAAGAGTGCTTTAACGCAGATAGAAATAACCTTAAGAACCACTAATGCTGTTACTAAATTTTCCTTTTTTCATTGAACTTCAAAGGTGTTTCTTGGAAATGCACTGATGTCTTAAGCATAAAATCATTTGATGCATTTCAGAATGATTTCAAAGCACTTTGAACCATAGCTGAGTAGAGCTGTTGTCTGTATAGAGCCGATGAATGAAAGGATGTTGCAAATGCGCGGCCAAAACAAGATGAATCAAAATCTCAAAACAAATCGTTCATAAACAGTCTATTACTAAGTGACAGTGCTAACATTTTTCAATAAGCAAAACAACAGAACTTCCTCTAGTTATAATAAGACCTCAAAACAACAGAACAAAAATTCCTCTAAACAAATGTGGTTCTGCTACAATCTGTGTTGTACGATCAGTGGTGGTGTGTTTAATTCTCAACATTCAATCGTATTTATAGCTCCTAATTAAATAAAGCAGGCTGTGTGAGGTGCAAGGAACTACTAAATTAACATTTAAATGAAAAACACCTCTTTTTCACTTTCTGTTGATTAGGTGCTACTGATTACATCTCTGCGTTCTAGTGCTGACATAAATGTCATAGGTTTTCGGTCTCTATTGTAGAGACTGTATGAAGTTTAGCAGTACTGGAAGAGTCACAAGTTTATCATGACAAAGATAACAGGCAAAGATTTATTTCACCCCACTCTGATTTATGTGTTAAAGACTTCAAGACACTTCTGGTAAATAAAAACGAAGTACAATTTATTTGTATAGTAGAAATAAATAAAACAGTGGCAGATTTGATCTGTGGAAACCAAGCAAAATTTGTGATTCTTGTAAAAATGCAGGATATATTGCAATTTTTTTTCTGCAATATACAATGGCCCAAAAAAGTATTTGGACACTTGAGCCACAAATCAAAATTTCTAAACACTTTTGTATTACATCTTATTTTAATATTGTACATTCTCCAGTGATTTCACCAAACGTTTTGTCTCACAATTCAAAAAAATGTTTTTTCTTAGAATTGCGTCATATAAACTTGCAGTTGTGAGATAAACTCACAATTCAGACTTTTTTTCTCAAAATTGCATGATATAAACTCACAATTGCGAGAAAAAAGTCAACTTCGAGACTTACAATTCTGTGAAAAAAATGACACAACTCTGTGAAAACTTTGTCTCGCAATTCTGAGTTTATAGCATGCAATTGCAAGTTTATATCACACCATTCTAAGAAAAAATTCTGAATTGTGAGTTTATATCTCACATTTCTGACTTAAACTTGCAATTGCAAGTTTATATCTCACAATTCTGAGAAAAAATGTCAGAATTGCGAGATGTAAACTCACAACTGCAAAAAAAAAAAAAAAAACATAATTGTGAGATAAAAAGTTACAATAATCTTTTTACTTTTTTTATTCAGAGGTAGAAATGGGCCTCCATAGCTGCAATACATGTTGGAACTAAAGTCCACAAAATCCACAAAAAAAAAAAAAAAAAAAAAAAAAAATTAAAAAGGTGGCTCAGAAAAGTAAGAAAAAAGCATCATCATTTGTTTGCATGTACCAGATTATTTAAAATTCTGCATTAAACGCAATAAAATTCAGTCACAAATTCAGATTTTTTTTTGTTGTTGTTGTTTTTCATCTAGAGGTCTTTTTTTCCATTTTTATAAAGTATCCCGTTACTATTTTGGTGTGAGAAACCGCTGCAAATGATCCAGTGCATGAGTTCACTGTTCGAATGAATCAAACTCAATTGCTAACAATTTTGCAAACCTGTTTAACCAGTTAGAAGAAGAGTGATTTCCTCAAATATCTGGCACCAGTTCTAATTATTAAAAAAATGTGGAGAGAAAACACATGTGACTTGGCTGCTGAAATATACACAGAGAAAATAACGCATAAGGTTTTATCAGTAATATTTTATGAGGGCATAGCAGTATTTTACTAGGGCTTGTGCCCCAGTAAAAAGAGTCTAGTGATCCTTCTGGAGGAGAGAGAGTATGAGCTAGCTCACAGTGAGAAAAAAGTAGTGCAAAAGTGCCTTAATAATTGTGTTATTCAACTTAAGAAGTATCAGCCCCAGAAGTTACAATGCCTCATCTGTTATCTATTACCACAACAAGTTTCAACCTTTAAGATTTACCTTCGCTTAACCTGAAGTACAGGAGCATAAATTGGCCATTCAGTGTCCAATCAAATATAAATTCTGTATATTCTTTCTGACCTCATTGATAAACCCATGATGAAGTGCTTTCAGGCTGCTGGCTTCTTCCTCTCTGGCTCTCCTCTCGAGGGATACCAGAGCTTCACAGCATGCCAACACTGAGGATTTCAGAAACCGCGTGCCAACGCTCAACACATCTCGTGTGAATAATGCAGGTTGCTGACAGCTCCAGACTGGGATTGAAACACTAATGACACCAGCCAACCCGTTTCCACATTTATATAAAATCCCGTAATTAAGCGTAGAGCTGTGGCCTGTGTGCAACTGTGCCATTTTAGAAGAGCTCAACTACTGAGACAGGCAGCCATAAGTATGAAGAGGTTTTAATTGAGTGTCCTGCTACCTCAACCTGCTTGAGAGACAGAACTGCTGCTGTCAGAAAGAAGCAGTTCGCTGTCTGCTTTGTTAAGAGAAAGAATGCCTGAGAGGCACTTTAAAGAGTTCAGTGTTGGAAATGATGCATTTTATCAAAGTTGGGTGAAGAGTGTCCATTGGTAAATGTAGAGGAAAGTTTGAGTGACGTCTTGGAAAAGGACTTTTAAGAACTGCCCCTGCTTTTACTGCATCCATCATCAGAGATGGTTTCTCAGTCTAAAGCTTTTAGATAATATTCCCTAAGTCAAAGAAAACAGCATAGGGCTCCCATAGAAATGTCATGCTAAATGATACATTTAGTAAATGAATTGCAGTTTCATCATCAGTATTTTCAGCAAATTGCAGTCGGTCATCATCTACATCTCAGGGGATTTAATGGGTAGGAGTAATTCTTACAATTGTAATATGGAATTCTCATAACACATTATTCACTTTATACAAAACCCTTAAACTGACCTTTCCATGTTTAAGGGTTATAATCCAGACCCTAACTTTGTTTTGGTAAGCCTTTTTCTGCAAGCATTCGAAAAAACGAGAGTGTGACATGGTAAGGGGGTCTTATTATAATATTATCACCCCTTGAGTGACAACGGTGTACCAGTTCCAACACCATGATTTGAGCAAAGCATGCTAACTGTTCTGTCATTGGCTGCACAGAAAAGCACAGAACACTATTTAGAGTCCCAGCCTCAGAGGAGACAACAGAGCAGTGGATTTATTGATTTATTTATTACTGTATATTACACTGCTGCCACACAAATCTAATATAAAATGTGATTTTTTTTCCTAGCTGTTTACCTTCACAGATATAACCGACTGTTTTTGTAACTCCTGTGTGTTTCAACATAAACTTGTGTCTTTTTGACAGTTTAAGTGCAATAAGACATGAAAGAAAGTCTAGTACTCACATGCCGTGTGACAGCCGCTTTCTGTGCACGTGCTTCGGATGTGTATGCTCAGAAACCCTATATCAGAAGTTAAAACTAATATCATTTAAAACGCATGATTTCAATGCGATAGACATGATAAGATGTTTTTTAGCAGAGTTTCTGAGGTACGAGCTTTAAAGGGACAGCCCTGTTCTAAAAAAAGGGGGCGGGGAGCAGCAGCTTATTTGCATTTAAAGAGACGTGTGAAAACGGCGTGTTTCTGCTTCCACTCAAAATAGGCATTTTCAAAATGATGTAATAAATGATCTGTGGGGTATTTTGAGCTGAAACTTCACAGACACATTCTGGGAATGCGTGAGACTTATATTACATATTGTAAAAAGGGGCATAATAGGTCTCCTTTAAAAATAATAAAATAAAGCTCAAGTATGCTTGCCTGATGTGTGAGAAGCAATGGGTTAATTTGTTCTCAAGCATCAAGCAAGTACGGTTGAGCCTCTGTTTATGTTCACTGATCAATAAATAAAAGCTAAATTAAATCTGTTTATTATATAAACCAACCGAGTCTCTTCTGAAAGTTTGGACCAATCCACTCAATTCATATGGATTAGTTTTGCATTCTCTTTATGAACTTTTTAAAGCATCAAAGTGCTAGTTGCATAGGCCGTCAATGGAGGGACAGAAATCTCTCAGATTTTATTAAAAATACCTTCATTTGTGGTCTGAAGATGAACAAAGTCTTACAGGTTTGGAACAACATGAGGGTAAGTAAATGATTACAGAATTTTTATTTTGGGGTGAACTATCCCTTTAAGTGTCCTAGATGATCCTGCTTATTTAAATGACTTTTCCCAGGTTGTTTCTTCAGACTTCACAACTGGAATAATGTGAAAACTCAGGCTTGTCAAAACTATACAGTTTTGCACAGAGGTTCTCCCAAGTTCATTCTCACTATAGAATATTCTGCATCGGTTAAATTATAAAAAAAAAAAAAATCATTATGTATAGCTCTTGCTTTCCATACTGCGCCTTTGCTTTGATTTCAATTATCTGCCCACATCGGTTAGCACCTTCAAATATATAAATCGGCCTTAAAAAGAAATAAAAAGACGACAGAAACCTTGCAAAAATGAGGAAACTGAGGCTATAGTGCGGGAATGTGAAATCATTTACATGTAAATGAGTAATGAGGGATTGTGTAGGTCATAAACTGTGTTTCACATGAATGATAAAGTGCTCTGCGTATTTCCATTGTATTAATGTCAAACTGGGAGACGGAGAAAGGTCCCTGGTAGAATAGAATCAGGGGTCTCTCCAGGGTCACTGAAGGCGGAAATCAGGTCGTTCATATTTAAAACTTTTCAGGTCAAGCATGGATGAAGGACTCTGGCACTCTAAAGGGAGGAATATAAACTTCAAGACTGTGGGCAGAAGTCTACTGAGGGTCCAGAGTCATTAGCTCAGATACTAATGGCTGGTTGGTCCACTTAGCTTTGGCTCTACCTCAGGTCACAATAGGTTTCAGACTTAAATTGATGCTGAATATTGAATACGAGTACTTACTGAAAAAGAGAGCAAGAAAAATATATTGTGTTTTGGATTCTGGGATGTCAGCATAGGTGGATTAACCATATGTGACCCTGGACCACAAAACCAGTCTTAAGTCACTGGGGTATATTTGTAGCAATAGCCAAAAATACATTGTATGGGTCAAAATTATTGATTTTTATTTTATGCCAAAAATCATTAGGAAATTAAGTAAAGATCATGTTCCATGAAGATATTTTGTAAATTTCCTACTGTAAATATATCAAAACTTAATTTTTGATTAGTAATACGCATTGTTATGAACTTCATTTGGACTTTAAAGGCAATTTTCTCAATATTTAGATTCCAGATATTCAAATAGTTGTATCTTGGCCGAATATTTTCCTATCATTACAAACCATATATCAGTGGAAAGCTTACTTACTCAGCTTTCAGATGATGTATTAATCTCCGTTTTGAAAAATTGACCCTTATGACTGGTTTTGTGGTCCAGGGTCACATATGGGCAGTTGAAGACTGACACTGAAGAGATGAAATTGTTGAATAAAGTTGTTGTTTTTTGTTTTCTTTGCACACAAAAAGTATTCTCAAAGCTTCATAACATTACGGTTAAACCACTGATGTCACATGGACTATTTTACTGATGTCATTACTACCTTTCTGGGCATTGGGCGTTGCTGTCTATGCAGGGCCAGAAAGCTTTCGGATTCCATCAAAAATATCTTAATTTGTGTTCTGAAGGTCTTACGGGTTTGGAATGACATGAAGGTGAGTAATTAATGACAGAATGCTCATTTATGGGTAAACTATCCCTTTGTGCTGTTCTAAAGCTAGATTTTTTTGTTGGTGTATTAGTCCACTGCACGCTAACATACCCCCTGTCCTTCACCACTCAACCCTGACCTCCTGCCCTAATGAGTACTACGCTCCTTACCAAAGTATCCAATAATCCTCTTCTCTGCTTGTGTCAGGGCACCGGTTCGTGTGCAGCTAAGAAGCAGAGTCTACAAACCCACAAAGGCGATTATGGACTTATCCAATTTTACCTCCATCCCTGACTCAGCCCCCCATCCACCCCCAAAAAAAGATGCTTTGATTGAGTCAGTGAGGCAGTGAATTTGATAGAGTTTTTTAAAGCCTGTGATCTCCTGATCTAGGTTGGCTGAACAACAGGCAGTGACCATGTTTAGAGGAAACAAGACAAACACATTCTGAAGTCTGCAAACTCAGCGGGGGATTGCTGTCTTATGAGGGACTTTGTTGCTAGTTGGGTCAAGGTGACCCAAACCGGTGTGCTGTACGGCACAAACTCGTATCTCCCAGGGGTCTACATGCTCTCCACACTGCTTCCAGGCAGCAGATAGGAGGTTTTGATCTTGATTTTAAAGCGTGACCGATATTCTAGCGGGAACACAAGTGTCATGAATCTACAGAGAAAAACACATAAGCAAAAAAAAAAACAAAATGTCAAACTCCCGGTAGTGTTATTAGTAGGCCTAACTTTCTAAAAGTAGCAACACTAGTACACTGTAAAAACTAACAAATGTGCTAACTTAATTCTTTTTGTTGACTTTACTTAAAGTGCGATTGTTTGTTTACTTTACTGATGTAGATCTATTAAGGCTTACAATTTGTGCTAAAAGTACTAGTCACTCAAATCTATTTAACTATAGACCTCATCTATTAAAATTACAATGCTGATTTACATTTGTTTCCTGCAATTCAAAAAATAAATGTTTTGAAATGGAATGAATGGAGAGCTGTTTTTTAGTGCAGTGTTTTTAACTAGGTATAGTCAAATCACAAATTAAATTAAATTAACGAAACTTGAATGGATTAAGTAAACAGGACTCAAAATTAGTAAGGAACACTTGCCATAAATTAGTAACTATGATTTTTAAATTACACTTAATACTACTGAGTTAAGATTACTTAATTGAATCAAGGCAATGAGTTTGCACAATTGAATTAAGTAAACTTAACAAATCACTTTTTACAGTGTAACTTAATCACATTTTCATTTACGGATTTGGACATACAATGTAACCTTTTAGAAGTGTCACTAGTTTAACTGTTTTCTTAATAGTATAACAGCTTTGTACTTTTTCTAACAAGCAATGTTGTAACTACATTGCTGGTTATATTTTTGTATTGCGCACACAGCTTTAAAACAGAGTGAGTGGAGGCAGTAAGAAAATATAAACTATTTTCTCTCTTGTGGAATTGGAAAGTCTGATTCAATCAAGTAAATCAGTTTGTGTGGGTGGTTTATGTAAATGAACTGATCAGTTGTTTTTTGTGCCTAAAATTTGGCTTTAATAAATTTTATATTACCATTTAAAAGTTTGTGGATAGTACAATTTTTTTTTTCCTAAAGAAATTAAAACTTTTATTCAGCAAGGACACATTCAGTTGATCAAAACTGACAGTACATACTTACAAACCTCTTTCAAAAAAAAAAGAGAAAATATTACAGTTTTTAATGTCTTGGTGAACATAAGAAATTTCTTTTCAAAACATGAAAAAATCTTACCGACCCCAAACTTTTGAACGGTAGTGCAAATCATGACAAATTATATATCTAAAAGGATACATTAGGTTTATAGTTTGTGTATATTTGTATACATATTTGTAAAACAAATATTACTTAAATTATGGGTAGCTATAGGGATGCCAGTTTCTACCTAATAAATAAATACTTGTAAGATATAGGTTAAAATAAGAAATGAATTCACATGTTAGGTGTAAATTCACAATTGCAAGACATAGGGGAGAGTGGGGTAAGATAAGCCCCTGTATTTTGGCAGTTGTACACTTTTACTGTCATGTGATCATATATTTTGAAACCACCCATCATTTCTTCTAGACTGTAAAAAGAGGAAACACAAGGAATGAGCGGAAGGCACCCATTTACTTTTTTGGGCTAAAATGATTATTAGTTTCAGTGACATTTCTTCCTTCATTCTAATTCAGTTTTTTATGTAATTTTACTCAACAAACCCTCTGTTTAGTCTGTTTTTGGGAAGATTACAACTTTGGTGTTCAACATATTGTTTCAGAAATTCAAACAATTAAAAACTGAAATTCAAACTTAATTTGGTTGATTTTATGTTGTTTAATTTAGCTTTAAGAAAATAAATATGATTGTTTAAAAAAAAGGAAATTTAATGATTAAACTCGTTTTTAAAGTAAACTTTAAAAAGGAGGTAAATTATCTTTAAAATTTCACATGGGTTTGAATCAGATGGTCAGTTTACACCCAGATGTTGCATCTTACTGGGGGTCAAACACTTTTTTATAAAAAGCTACATTTTTAGAACCCTTTGTCATAGATACATTCCAATATTTTATGATGATAGGGAACATCCTGAAATTTTGCCTCATACTTTCATTGTGCCTCTGCATCATTTTCCCTTATCTTTACGCATAAGTAAAAAGTGGCTCATCTTACCCCACTCTCCCCTAAAGTAACAATGCAAGATATAACATCACACTTATGCTAAACTAAGTTAGAACTGGGCAACATAAAATAACAGTGCAAGATTAAAAGTAGCATACATAAAGTGAGTAGCAACCACTTTTTTAGGGGGAAACATGTTCCATAAGTAGCTTCTAGCACTACAGTTTCAACGTAGCTTCCCCAACACTACAAGTCAGTGTTGAACAACCTATGCCACACACTATGTCTGTAAAGGTGCATGTATCCATTTGTACTTATGCTGTATTTTTACCAGTGTCATTTCTACAGACCTGACTGAGAAACCTGGGCTCTATCGACCAACACTGGATGCGAAGCTGCAGTAAATGATGCTTTTATATGGTCCTTCGAATTGAATTAACTCCCCCAATGGATTTACAGCTCCTAGTATAATGAAGCCTGAGAGCAGACTCTCCTGCACAGTAAAACACCTGATCTAATCTCTGTTGTTCCCTTTCTCTCTCTCTCTTTCTCCTTCCCCAGTGTTCATTCACTCCTCCTTACTCTTAATTCACCACACTCGCCTGGTGATCTTTTGTGTGGTTTGCTCTTTGACCAGAATTTGCTGGCAATCACCATTGTGGTTTTTAATACACATTTATGATTGATTTAAAAGTGTTTTAATGGAAAGTGCTTTATTGTTGTGCAAGTGTGCAAGTCTGATAGGCTCTGTTCAGAATAAGAATGACTATATGCTCAGATAAGAATCTATCTCGTTCAAACCGACCTTTGTGGCCTCCAGCTTTTGTCAAAACACTCAATAAAGGATTCTGGAATAATTATGTTGACTTATCAGTTGGCCGTCTATTGAAGGGGGGGTGACGTGACAGAGCATGTTATGTCCTTTCCATATGTGAACCCGAAAAATACACGTACACCAATCTGTCTGCACAGCAGCTACAGAAAGTCTGAAAGACTTTATGATGAAGTCATTCTAATTAACCTTGAATGAAAGCAACAGCATACTGAAAAAACAGCATCTTTGTTTGAAAAAATGACCTTCTCCTCACTTCATTTCAGTCCATGAAGGCAATATGAAAGGACACTCTAAAAGTAGATGACCAGGGATCTTTAAGAGTCAGTGCACAGCATATGGGCCACATTTGTAGGTTCATAATAGCAGTCACTCATGACCATTTAGTGCAAACAGCAGCAAAGTGCTATTTGCACATACTGTGAATAGCATGAGGTAACCATTTTCACTTAGTGCGACTGTACAGAATTCATTTTGTACAAATAGTTTCTGGCTGTTAATTTTCATTATGGGCTCTCTGTGCTGTAAAAAGGTACATTAGGCCAACTATGCGAGACCATATAAATTATAACAGATTATCTCTTCATTTTTTAAAAATGTGCATTTGCAAACTGTAATGTTAGAATGACCACATGTATATGTATATCTGTAATCCTGCAATTTACAATAGGTAATTTCATAATAGCTGTCTTAAAATGCAACGCTCAAACTTTAACCTTCACTACGACCCCAAATAAAGAGATTTATGGTGGTCTCACAACTTTTATGTGCCTGTTGAAGTACAGTCATTGCGCAGAGTAGAATGGGCACCCAAGGTACTGCAATAAAGACTTGAAACATCTTCATACCCTCAATAGCAGTTTTTTTTTTCTTTAAAACATACAACTGTTATCAGTTGAGCCAGACCATAATAGACCAGTCTGAGGATTTGTCCCGAATGACCCCTAAATCCTTATGGTTTCACTCGTGAGCACTTTTGAAACCTAAAATTGGATACCCTATACAGTCTTGTGGACTTCATGAGCGTGCAATGGCCATTTTAAAGCTGAAGTTTGCCCTAAAATGAAAAATCTGTCAACATTTACTCATGCTGTTCTAAATGACTTTCTTTCTTCTGCAGAACACAGAAAAGTATTTTAAAGAAAGTCTCAATGTTTTGCTATTGTTTTTTTTTTCTGCCACATTTTCAGTACAGTTGTATGTCCTGTATGTGAGTTCCTAAAGGTTCACTTCCAGAATAAAAAATTCCTGATAATTTACTTGCCTCTATCTCATCCAAGATGTTCATGTCTTTCTTTCTTCAGTCGAAAAGAAATTAAGGTTTTTGAGGAAAACGTTCCAGGATTTTTCTCCATATAGTGGACTTCAATGGGAGCCATCAGGTTGAAGATCCAAACTGCAATTCCCAGCCGAGGAATAAGGGTCTTATCTAACAATCTGTCATTTCCAAAAAAAACAAAAAACAAAAAACAAAATATATACTTTTTAACCACAAATGCTTGTCTTGCAGCATTTATTAAGAGACTAAAAGAAGAGACTAAAATTTGGCAGCAGCTCAGCTATGACATATTTGGGGCCTTTCTTGAGCAGTACTGATTTCCATAGGCTCTCATTCAGTCAGCAAAATTCTTCAGCTTTCTGTTCCATACAGTGACAATGCCAGAGAACATAACGCAGTCGGTATGTCATCTCTCCTCAATTCCCCTTTCTCCTTTTAACTCCTCTCAACAGATGGACGATAGAATTGACGTTCTTCAAAATACTTGTTTATTTGAAGGTAACTGCTCAAAGTTACTGCTCAGCACTGTTTGCTTCTTCAGCCACAGCACCATTTACCTCAGAGCACTTTATTGTTTATACTCATCAGCAAAATCACATATTAGTGTGCAACTTAAGCTGAGTTTATTACAGCCAAATATGGCATATTCTGTATTACCACAGAAAAGGGCTTAAGTTAATTTTTATTAGGAATTCCAGTAGTCTAAAAAGCAGCTTCCTCTGAAATCTCACTGAAGGTGGTATCCAGGTAGATTGAGGTATTTAATGTAAGGCTATCAATTTAACAGTAACTGATTGTGATTGTTTACAAATAATAATAAGAATAATATATAAGATACATATAATAAGATGTTCTTCAGAAATATCCTTTAGGTCCCACAAATTCTTTGGTTTTTCTGCATTTTTTGTGCATTTGAACCCTTTCTAACAATGACTGTATGGTTTTGAGATCACACTGAGGACAACTAAGGAACTCATATGTAACTATTACAGAAGGTTCAAACACTTACTGATACTCCAAAAGGAAACAGAATGCGTTAAGAGCCGTGAGCTAAAAGCTTTTTAATGTGAAGTTCAGGGTAAATTTTTTGTATTTTATATTTTTGTAAAAAAATATGATATTTAGACAAAATAAGAAAAATGTTAATATATTTATTTTGTTCAAAAGTTTTCACCCCCGGCTCTTAATGCATCATGTTTCCTTCTGAAGCATCAGTGAGTGTTTGAACCCTCTGTAATAGTTGCATATGAGTCCCTCAGTTGTTCTCAGTGTAAAAAGAATGACCTCAAAACCATACAGTCATTGTTGGAAAGGGTTCAAATACACAAAAATGCAGAAAAAACAAAGAATTTGTGGGATTTTACTGAAGAACAGCGGGCAGTTTAACTGTTCAGGACAAACAAGGGACTCATGAACAGCTACCGCTAAACAAAAAAACACATCTGTGGATCATTCAGGTAAAAACACAGTATTAAGAATCAAGCATATGTAAACTTTTGAATGGGGTCATTTTATATGGGGTCATTTCTATATGTAAACATCAAATACATCAAATAATGTGCATTTTGTATGATCCCTCTTAGTTTGGTAAAATAATTACACTTTGCAGATTCTGCAAGGTGGATGCAAACTTTTGATTCAACTATATATAGGTATTTAAAATAATTAATAATATATGAAAATCACAACTATTGTATATTATATAACATCTATTATATCAGTTTTAGTAACGCTTTGCATTGTCTTCTTTTAAGAATTTTTCTCTGCAAATGTTGATATTTGTAAAAGATTCAATTAATCTGCATATTCTATAATTAACTTGTTTAGCATTTTAATCAGTTGACAGTCCATAATTAAATTTTATCACATAATCAACTAGGTAAAACTGAGAACAACAGTCAATTACACCTGCAATATCTGTCACGTCAGGCCTCTTTTGAACAAGACTTCTCTAAAACACTGGAGCTCAATTGAGCACAGAGAATACAGCTGGAGAGAGGAACTATGGATGAAGCGGTAGCTAGCTACACAGGCAGTGCCTTTCTCTCTCTGGCAGTCTCTCACCCTGCCTATTTTTCCCTTGGGTGGTAGCAGAGGGAGAACACACACTGACACGCTGTGTTCTGAGCAAAGTGAGACTGACAGCTGCTGCAGCTCACCTTAAACACACTTTAATTGAATTACCAGCCAAGCACATAGCCAGACACATTGGATGCACTGACTGAAAATGTGGGGGACAATTTCTAATTTCATTTTCTAAGTGGTGCAGAAAGCTTTGCCTGATGAATTTCATGAGCCATGGGTGCCTCATATACATCACATACAAGCAGACTTCTTAAGGAATGACTTGAAATCATTCTTTCCGATGAAATTATTACCTTGTGCTGCGAATGTGCCATAATAGCAGCACTGTAACGATAACTGCACCTGCGGGCTCACACACACTTCAAAAGGTCTGTAAAAATTATATATGTTCTGTTAAACATTTTATAATACTGTATAATACTGTATGACAATGTAAGTGATTACTTATTATGTTAATACTATAGCTACACATTACAAAGTGTTAACTTGCTTTTAAAAATAGACATCTGTTTTATTTATGTACAATGTGGCTCATTATCTGTTTTGCAGTGAAACTGATTTATTTACTATACTCTGAACCTTCTAGCTGTACGCTAGAATTTACCATCCATTACTCTGATGAAGGGAAATAATGTTCTTAAATGCACGTTCATTATGATCTGAAAACTTTTATCAACTACTCCGAATAAAAAGCTGAATTCAATAAAACTGCTATTACATGAAAAATTAGCTTAAGACAGCATCTTTGAACAGATTCCAGATATTGCACAGTGAATGAGCCTTGCCAAAATGTCACATTTTTTACACCGGTGTAGTACCATATCTGTTTTCAAACTGACTGTAACATATCACCGTGTCCTAACTACACGCGGCGCGACGCCGCGACACGCGATAAATGTATCTTTTCCATGTTATTCCGAGTTTTTGTCCTAACTAGCCGCAACAACATTTCTGTTTTAAGCCCCGTTCACACTAGCAGCGACTTCTGTCGCTGCATGTCGCCAGAGGCTGGCGACAAGGTTGCTAGTGGGCGTTCTCAGTACTGGTTGCCTTGACAGCGAATCAGCTTTCTTGCCGCTAAATTCAAACATTTTGGAGGCAAAAGACTAAATATAATATAAAATATAAATTAAATCTGTACATACAAACAAAAACGAATGAGAAGCAGAGTCTACTTTTTTCGTTGAGTATGTTTATCTATGGCTGAGAGAGGAGAACGATCACATGAGCTCTACCGTCTTCTTTCCTATTGGCTGTCTCTCCCGAAAGTCACTCTTCATTTGCATAAAGTTGAGGGATTCTGAACTTTGTCGCGTCGCTGGACACGCCCCATCCGGTCGCCAACGGTCGCTGTAGCTCGATGTTGCGCTTGTCGCCGGAAACGCTGGTCTAGTTGTAACACGCCTGTTTGAATATTTCCACACACGCTAGCGTAACCAAATTTACGGTGTTTAATAGTTGCCATAGCAATACTATACAGAGAACAAGTGCGCCAAAATTCAAAAGCCTTTTGAAGATATTGCTGAATATGTATTTTACCATAGTAAAAGTAAATTTCTGGCTGAAGTAAATTTTTAATCTCAGTTTTTAGTATTCATTTAAAATGAGACAAATCTGCTATTATTTTAATCTCTAATCTGTTATTTATCAGTTCAGATAGTTTATTAATGCTTGGCAAACCAGTAGAAGACACTAACCAGTTTTAAATTCCAGTCCTGATGGGGAAAGTTGTAACACTGCGTTACAATCTGCCCCACTGTTATTAAACTATGCCATTTTATGACATTAGCAATGTAATTTTCACTATTTACTTTGATGGATTTTAAAAAGAAACCACAAGGAACAGGTGAATAAAGACTGACAATCGATGTTTAATGTTGAGAAATTATTATTTAAAGAAATGTAAAGTATTTTGGCCCGTTTATGTGTCTCGTGTATGAGAGCTGTGTTTGGAGGGAGGGGAGTGTTTTTCTGAATGTCTAAGGCCACGTCTACATTAATCCGGATGCATTTGAAAATGGAGTTTTCGCTTTAAAATGCTCTCCATCCACACTAGCGTTTTCAAGCATTTTCCAGATGTTTCTCATCCACACTGAAACGTAGGAAAACGTTAAATTCGCCATACTGCGCATGGGTAAAAACTCACTTAGATGATACAGACGGAACAGACATAAGAAGTTTTAACGCAATTCTTGGCAGGATCAATTTATTTACGGAAATATCTCATCATTCACTGACGCGTCCATGTCGCGCGCTCTCATGTTTGATCTAAAAAAGCAGCTGCCCTCATGTCTGCAGGAGTCAGGACAGCAACTGAGTACATTTTCTGTCTTCTTTTTAGGATTGTAATGTGTACAAACATATCTTTAGCAGCAGTGTAGAAGTGAATAGCACATAACAG
Organism: Labeo rohita; assembly: GCF_022985175.1. NCBI lineage: Eukaryota > Metazoa > Chordata > Actinopteri > Cypriniformes > Cyprinidae > Labeo > Labeo rohita. The sequence goes on from NC_066877.1 coordinate 24,368,567, forward strand.
CCACAATTACCGGTATAATAGATTTCTATTGGTACAATATGCGTCACATGACTAAACATGCGTCATCGTTTTCAAAAGCCTCTGTTTTCACAGTCCACACTGCAACACAAAAACGGCATTTTCAAATTTAACCACTTTGGAGAGTGTTTTCAAAAAGCTCAGTTTTCCTTGACCAAAAACGCCATCTCAGTGTGGACAGAAGGCCAAAACGGAGAGAAAAAGATGGGTTTTCAAACAAAAACGTATTATTGTGGACATGGCCTAAATGTGTTTCATCTATCTGGGCACACTGTTTAAACTATATTATAGCTGTGTTTTGCGATCAGAGCCGTCCCATGCATGGTTGCGATGTGTTCATTGTGAAACTCAAAAAATTAGATGATTTTTCATTCTTAAAAACGCCAATATTTTATTTGAAAAAGTTAATAATTTTATTTTTATTGACAAAATATTTTAGTTTGTTGTGTATATTTTTTTTATTCGATCAGATAACATTTTAAGCTGTCATATGGTCATGTTACAACGTGCCCCTCACATGTTATAATTTACCCCACCTACGGGGCATGTTGTCACTTTTCACTTACTTTCTTTTGAGGTAAATAACAAAAAACATGCACATTGTAATTATGAAACAAAGCTACATATTTGTGCTAGACAAGTGTGAAATTAACGTGGATAAAAAATTATACTCTGAAACCCACGTGGGTTTACACAAACTGAGAGATTCAAAAAGCATTAGGTTGTGCCCCGCGCTCCCCTATAACGTTGGGCCCGAAAGCTTAGGCTGCTGACTTGTTGCCTTGCTGCCCTATCAGTGATTTGGCAGGCAGTGTTTACGCACAAACTTACTTACAGAAAGTGATTTCTAAAGCAGCATAATAATGATCTGCAACAAGAGAAAGAGTTTTTGTGATAACTAAGCAAATATTAAATGACTGCAATACTAATTTCTCACTAGAAGTGAAATCAAAAGTTGAAAAACAAACATTTACACACCACCCACCAAATTTCCGGCATTTTATTTTTCAGCTCAGCTGTCATCCAGTGCACAGGATAGTGGGATATCATAGGCAGTGAAGGATACATCAAAAATGTTTCAAATGAAAGAATCGCAGCAGACAGGATGTTACACAATCACTGGATTCAGATGTGCCTTGTTGCCTTCCTAACTCTGTTTCTCAGCTTTCAGCTTTGCAGCCAGTGTTTTTCCCTTTTTTACAGCCTTATTTATTCACTTAAATTTATCATCCATTACTCTGATGAAAGGGGAGAACGCTAATTAGATGTTCTCAAATGCAAATTCATAATGATCTGAAAACGTGTTTATACTTTTAACCTGCCAGAAATTAGGTATTTCATGTTGGTGCTTATTAACTGAAATTATGCTTATTATCATGACTAAACACCAAGTAGTTTTGATAATTTTCAAATGCAGACATAAAATTACCTAAAATGATGGTTTAGCATACTTAATACTTTTGTTTCAGACCACTTGTTCAATGATTATTGCAGATGCTATGACATTATAGGAACACTTTGCCTTAAAAAGTATAAAATATATGACTTACTTTCTTGCATAAGCACAAATCTTTTGAATACAGGCCAATGATATCTCTTAATGCTTGGTTTTTCCTTCTGGGGCATCAGTGAGCATTTGATCCTTCTGTCGAAGTCCCTCAGTTGTCCTCAGTGTAAAAAGATGGATCTCAAAAGCATACAGTTATTGTTGGAAAGGGTTCAAATACACAGAAATGCTGGAAAACCAAAGCATTTGTTGGACTTGAAGAATTTTTCTGAAGAACAGCAGGCAGTTTAACTGTTCAGGACGAACAAGGGACTCATGAACAACTATCACTAAAAAAAAACATACACAGCTGTAGATCATTCAGGTAACAACACAGTATTAAGAATCAAGGGGATGTAAACTTTTGAACTGGGTAATTTTAATAAATTTAACTATTATTTTCTCTTGTGGACTATATGTAAACATCTTTTATGTGAAATATCTTATTCAGGTCAGTACTAAATTAAGGGGGATGTAAACTTTTGACATCAACTGTAGAGAGATCTGATTCTAAATAATGACATAATTATTGCACGACTCAAAAGAATGATTCATTCATAAAACATAGATTGCTAGTCATATGAACCACTTAATGATGCTCACATTATTTTTCCAGGATATTTATTAAAAATGTAGCTTTCTTACAGAAGTAAGAAAGTTTGTGCATTAATTTGCAAGTTTGAATCCTACAGTCACATTTTCTCTCAGTTCCATTCATCTGTCCTTTCCTAAAGGCTCAAATAAAATCTGTTACAAGAAACCATTCATCCCTGCAGACAACAGCTGCTTGACTGAAGGATGTAAGGCACTAGTAAAGGTGAAATTTCTCCATGTTTTGACTGGACAGTTTTCTCTCCTCTTGCTGTGGCCTCATCGATCTCTCAAATAACACTAGACCAATCCTAAATCCACACTGTGTTGCAACTAATGGAGAAAGCCCTAACAGCAATTCTGCTATCCTTTGTCTATATGTGCATGTGTGTCAATCACAAGGCCGAATAACTGCATCAGCCACCGATGACAACCCATGTGTCATCTGAAAAAAAATCTCTGCCCTTAGGAAGACTGAGCTTGAAAGAGACACTCCCTGTCAACACAAGTTTATGCCGTGCTGAGTCTGAAACTTTGAGCAAGATGCTGTTTTAATGCCCTGCTCTTTGGAAGTGCATCAGGCCAATTTCTGCAGCACATAAGTCAGACCCTGCCTGCAAACACAGACTAACTACAAAGGCTTTCCAGGCTTCTAGACAGAGACGCATCAAGAAGGGGTTACTGTGAAGCAAACTGAATGTCATAGAAAAAAAAACACACATACATATATATATATATATATATATACACACCACAATATAAACACAATTTTATCATATAGGGTGTACATAAATACCCTGCACATAAATGTAATGTAAAAGGACACATCTAAATTTGACACTGTCACAGAAAAACACTGTCTGTCTAAAAAGATAGTCCACCCGAAAATGAAATGTCTTTCATCATTCACTTGCCATGATGTTACAGACCTGTATTTTTTTTTTTTTTTTTTTGTTCCAGGTTTTTTTTTTTCCGTAGAACATAAAAGAAAAAATCTTAACCCTTGTGCTGCTAAAAATCCTTTACCCTGATTTGTTGTCTCTGGTTAAAAATCACTGGCATTTTCAAAATTGTGTTGTTGTTGTTTTGTTTTGTTTTTTTCATAATTAGGACTTACTGATTTGAAGCTTCTGCACATCAGTTTTACCATTTGTTAATAGTTTTGGCAAGGTTCAGTTAAAACCTGAGGACTATGATCAATCAGTTCCAAAATGAAATACAAGGCCTGTGCCAACTGAAAGAAAACAAGTTAATAAAAATATGGTATCCAATATTTAGTAATAACAGAGAGAAATTTAAAAGCAATTTGTAGGCCAGCATTTTTGACCAGTGAAAACCACAATGTGGGGTAATAAAAATCACAAAAAGTACTAAAATTATCCAGAACTTTTGGAAAGTTGTAATAGACCAATTTTAGTGTTTGCAAACAGTGATGACAGTTTTTGTTTGTTTGTTTGTTTTTTGTGGGTAGAGGCAGAAAAAGACACCTTTCAAGTAGCAGTCTATGGAAGCCATGGAGTAAAAGAATAATTAAAATTTGAAGTTAAATTTGAGTTTATATTTCAAAATTCTAGCATTATTTTTGCAATTCCAAGATTATATCTCACAATTCTGATTTATAAAATCAACTCATCATTCTCTCTTTTCCCCTCAGCTCAGAATCATGAGAATCAATTCTGGCTTTTTTTGACAAACTCGCTACTGTTGAATTAAATGGAGTTGCAAAGTCTTCACTAGGACATATAAACTTGCATTTGCAAGAAAAATAGTCAGAATTATGAGATAAAATAGGTAAATGTTATGTAAAAAGGTATAAGTTTAAACACTATTTCATGCTGTAACTGTAGGACTAATATAATAAAAAAAAACTTGGTTCTCGATACTGTGTGCTTCAAATGTTACCTGGATAATCTATTCCATGGATTTTACGACTGTTGTTTTTTTGATGGTTGTTCATGAGTCCCTTGTTTATTATGAACAGTTAAACTAAGCACTGTTCTTCAGAAAAATCCTCCAGGTCCTGCAGATTCTTCAGTTTTCCAGCATCTTTTGCATATTTGAACCCTTTCCAGCAGTGACTGTATGATTTTGAGATGCATCTTTTCACACTGAGGACAATTGAGAGACTCAAACAAAACTATTAAAAAAGATTTAAACATTCACTAATGCCCCAGAAGGAAACACGACGCATTAAGAACCGGGGGGTGAAAACTTTTTGAATTTGAAGATCAATGTAAATTGTATTTAATTTGTCTTCCGGGAAACATGCAAGTATCTTCTGTTGCTTCTGAAGGGCAGTACTAGATGGAAAAAAATTATATTTCAACAAAATAAAAAAAAAAATTGGACATCTTCATCCTGTTCAAAAGTTTTCACCCCCATGCATTGTGTTTCCAACATGCAAATAACATGCATTTTGTATGATCTCTCTTATTTTGTTCAAATTATTCACATTTTCACATATTCTGCAAGGGGTTCCCAAAATATTCATATACCATTGTAGGTTTGGAATGACATGAGGGTGAGTAAATATGACTGAAATTTAACACGGTGTGTAAACATTCATAGTGCAAGGTGAGAGAAGTATGGAAAGCCTTGAATTGGCTGACCATCATTTAGCAGCAATGCCTCCACCAAACAATTGTGGAGGACTATTGTACACTATGCTTCAGAAAAGTTTCAGTTCAGCAAGCAAGAGATACTTTTGTAACCTTTTCCAGCTGTATGCAAGTCAACAATTCTCAATCTTAGGTGTCGTGAGAGCTTTTCTGATCAAAGCATAGTTCACATGAGGCAATGCTTTCTGTGAATAGCAAATTCCAAATTTCACAGTGCACAGCATACCGTACCAACACCTCAGATCTTGTTTCATTGATTAGACTCTAGGTTAGTTGACTTCAGACTCCAAGCTCTTGAAGCAGTCATTACCCTGAAGATTCACGTTTCCACCATACACTAAGAATGTTTACACACTCCATTCAATAAGGCATAAAAATGCATCATTAATGTACTATTTGTTTAAGCAGACTTATTTTTGTAACTTAGCTGAAGATCAGATTCAAATGATTTGTTTTTTATGAGCAGTTTGTGCATAACTTGTCACATGCTTTTCCCTGCAGTAAAGTGATGTTTACTGGTGCTGAGAATAAATAGTTTATGCATTTTATGTTCAGTATTTTCTCATTTCACAGGTATGGTTTTGTTTTCATCAAATGTGCAGCATTCAGTCACATTTAATATAAGAGGAGCACATTATGACTGTTCTCTCAGACGCAGCGCTGAAGGATCACATCTGAATTTGTCATTTCATCTGCAACAGTTTGGTCTGCCAATTACTTCTGCAAAGCTAAAGGACTTTGGTAGCAAAACCTGAAGAGTTTTAAGATGTCTTCTCTCTAGACATTGCTGCAGGCTGCTTTCAAAAATACGATTATGGCCACTTAACTTTGAAATTCTGACCTGCTATTGTCTAAAATTACATTTTACCACCTCTCTGGACCAAATGTTATTGGATTAAATGTAAGTAGATTTATTGCTTGTATCTTCTTGAAAACAAACAATGTGGTTGGTCCACATTTTTGTTGACATTTAGGCACAAAGAAAGCACAGTAAATCGATTGCAGCTCCAAATAAGATGACCTTGTCCTAAGAGAGACAGGGATTGATCAATACCTACACTAGGAAGGTGACCTCCTACCTGAGTCACCTGGGCACCAGCTCTTCAGGGATGTGTGCTGTACATCTGAATGAGTGGAGCATGTGCTTTCCCAAAGAACTAATGACTTCAGCTTCAAAAATAACACCCTTGAAACAATCCGTCACAGCTGGAGTTGAGCACGGTTCAATCTGCGTCCCGATTTAGAGGTTTATTTCTGCTCTGGCTCATACACCCCAGTGACTATATGACTGGCATTGAGTGTTCAACCCAGCTATCAATCAAAAATGTGCATAGAGAGACCAGTACATCTGTCAATGGGGAGAGAGCTGCACTAGTCCATCAGTTCTCTTCTAATGACCCCAACCTGGCGTAAACATAGGGACCGACTCAGCTCGCTCTGTCTGGTTCTCTAATGGTGTGGACACTGGCCAGCTCAGTGGCGTTTCCATTAGAAGTTCATTGCACCTTCAGCTTTCATCCATCTAAAAGGCTTCCATTTGAAAACATCTAGTACTATGCGATAAAAAAAATGAGTGCAGGTACATGGGTGAATCCACAAAAATCTGTACTTTAGCACAAAAACCTCCACCTTATATGTGGTGTCCAAAATGCTGTAAACAGAGGCAACAAAGCACATGTGAATCCAATGTTTGCATCACATCCCATCTTAATGTGATTTTAATGTGTATTTTACATAAAATGTGGTTCTACAAAACGTACATTTACTTACATTTTTACATACACTAAAAATGCACAATACTGACACATTCAAAGCATTTAAACTTACAATACTAATGTATTTACAGCATTTAAACACAATACGGACATATAGTCGACACCTAAAACATACATTATTTACATAAGAACAACTTTATAGACTTATATATCCTTATGAATATTGAAATTACGGCATTAACATTTTTGTTGTATTCAGTTGACAAATCAATGGCATTATGTTTTCAACTGCATTATTAAATTATTATAATTTTACTTATTTACTTAATATGAAATGATAACATTTCATTATTTTCTGTGTGATTTATGCCGCCAACTCATTTGGAAGAATACATAATGCTAAACTGCACTTTGAACCTTTAGGGCCAGTTGTACTAAAAGCTTGCGCCAGCGCAAACTGTCTTTTGGCGTTGTACTGTCAGGTTTTACAGTAAAATTATGCAATGTGTTTTACTAACGTTTGCACTCGTCAAATTACTGCCATTTGCGCCATTATTTAACGCCCCCCAAAAATCATGTCTTAAACTGTTTTGCAGTTGAAATGGCTGCAAATATTATGCTGCCAACTTGTTTTGAAGAATACATAATGTTAAACAAGACTACACTTTAAACCCCTAGGACCAGTTTTACTAACAGCTTGCGGCAACGCAAACCCTCTTTTGGTGTTAAAATTGCACTGTCAGGTTTTACTAAAGACTTGCAGTTAAGAATTAGTGCTGAAAAGGTGTGGACATAGTTACTTTTGTGCCTGACCTTATTAAATATGCATTTATAGGAGTTTCCCTTTCAGGCGCAAAATTTATGGAGGAAAATATTTAAATGAATCACGCAATGCTTTTTACTAACGTTTGCACTTGTCAGACTACTGGCATTTGCGCCATTATTTAACGCACAAAAAAGCATGTCTTAAACTATTTTGCGCTTGAATGGCTGCAGTTGTTGTTGCTAGGAGGAGGCACTGCAGAGAACAGACAACACGTGGTAGAACTAAGAGGATTTTTTCCACATGTATACATTTTTTTGGAATGCCAGAAGAACACATTATTCGAACATATCATTTGCCAAGCCATGTTATTTTTAAATTGCTTCAGAAAAAAAAAAAGAAGACTTGGAACCCTCAACTAGGAGTCACGCCATGCCTATCAAAACTTCTAAAACTTCTCATTTAAGTCTGCTCTAAAGACATATCTTTTCTCTCTTGCCTTCAATACTGCTTGATCTCTGTTGCTTTTATTATTGTTTTTATTTTTAATACTTTTGTTTTGCTAATTTAGTTTTTAGTGTTTTATCCCTCATTTTTTGGCCTTTGTTTCCTTTCAACATACTGTGGCTTCTTTATTTCTTTATTTGCAACTACGCTAATTTGCGGTGCACTTGGTATATTGCGTTGGTTGATATGTAAATGAGATGTTGCGTCTGTGTTCTTAATTTGAGCATTGTTAGTAAATCACCTGCAGAAATTTCCCCTCCCATCGGTGCTGTTTTGGAATTGCGCTCTCTTGCTAATTTGCCCTATTTAGTAAAACTGGCCCGTAAAATGACTTGTGCGCAAATTATCAGAATCCATACGGCAGCGAGGAACAGAACCAAATCCAAGCCTTTATTCAGCAATCTTCATCTACAAACTGAGCAGTGACCGTCAGCTTAAATACCCACGCTAACGTGCTTCATCAACAATTGCGACATACAGTGTTTCTGGTGAGGTGTGTTTGAATGAAAAATGCGTGCCTTTACGAAGTGGATCAGGATCAATTTGTACATTTTAGACATTAAAATACCCCCGAATACAACAAAAAAGTATTCTCGTAGCTTCATAATACTACAGTTGAACCACTGATGTCACATGGACTATTTTAATGATGTTCTTACTACTTTTCTGGGCCTTGGAATGTTTCAGTTGCATTGCTGTCTATGCAGAAGAATGAATGAATGAATCACACAACGTGTTTTACTAATGTTTGCATTTGTCAAGTTACTGTGCAATTATTTAACATCCAAAAATTCATGTCTTAAACTATTTTGCACCTGAAAAGGCTGCAAATATTATGCTGCCATCTCATTTTGAAGAATGAGAACTTTGAACCCTTAGGGCCAGTTTTACTAACAGCTTGCGGCAACGCAAACCGTATTTTGGCGTTAAAATTGTACTGTCAGGTTTTACTGAAGACACGCAGTGAAGAATTAGTGCTGAAAAAGCGTGGACACAGTTACTTTTGGAGTTTCCCTATGAGACACAAAATTTGCCAGAGGAGAGTATTCAAATGAATCACGCAACGCGTTTTTACTAACGTTTGCATTTGTCAAATTACTGGCTTTTGTGCCATTATTTAATGTCCAAAAAAATCATGTCTTAAACTATTTTGCGCTTGAAATGGCTGCAAATATTATGCTGCCAACTAGTTACTTTTGCGCCTGACCTTATTGAATATGCATTTGTAGGAGTTTAGATGCAAAATTTATGGGAGGAAACCCATCAATTTTGGGATCAATTTGTACGTTTTAACCGTTGAAATACCTCCAAATACAACAAAAAAGTATTCTCGTAGCTTCATAATATTACGGTTGAACCACTGATGTCACATGGACTATTTTAACGATGTTCTTAGTACCTTTCTGGGCCTGGGAATGTTTCAGTTGCATTGCTGTTTATGCAGGAACACAAAACTCTCAGATTTCATCAAAATTATCTTAATTGGTGTTCCAAAGATTAACAAAGGTCTTACGGGTTTGGAATGACATGAGGGTGAGTAATTAATGACAGAATTTTCATTTTTGAGTGAACTAACCCTTTATAAAAAGGGTTAGAAATAAAAAGGTAACTAGTAACAAAGTGACAGCAAAAAGTAAAGATCTATTTATTGTTTACTCAATTACTCGGTCCAAAATGATCTAGAGGGCTTTCAAAAGAGCAAAATGGATCAGTACATTAGCATCAGAATGAGGTTTCTCAGCAGTATTGATACACAAACACTTTATATCGTCAAATAAAAGTCATCATACTTCCCTTCATCACATCATCTGCCCACGCTCTCCACAAACAGTCCTAAATTCCTAAAGACTTTGATAACCAGCAGCAAGCGCTACATTCAGAAAGCAATAGGACATTGTGCTGAGTGCCGATTTCAGTTCAGGCGCAGTGTTATACATGCTGTGGACATTAAAAACCATTATACAAGTCACATTATCTGACATTCAAATTGTCAGCTTTATCACTGAAGAGCCGTCGCACCGCAGTTTAGAATGGCAATTCAAAATATGCCCATGCACAGTATGCACCGCTCCCTGTTATTTCCAAAAGGCCTGGGCTTTACACAATTCAGAGTCTCCATTAAAGTCCATTAAAATACAGGCAGCTAAAAGAGAGGGAGGTGGAGAGATTGATGGATTTGTTCATTAACCACGCCGCAGTGTTAAAAGCATGCTGGCAGGATTAGTGACAACATGGCTTGTTTAAACAAATGCCTCGCCATTCTTGTTTTTCACTTCTATTAAGAACAATAAAGGCCAAGGCGTTTTAAAAAGACACATATGTGAGACAGTGCCAGCTTCTCTTTTTCTTCTCTCTCTGGAATCAATCAGATATGCTGCTGTGACATGGCCACACAGGTCACTAGAGGGAAAGATAATTTTCATGAAAGCTTGTTGCTTGTTTCTTATATTCTCTCTTCGTCTCTACATAAAGTGTAACTCAGCAAGGGACGCGGCACTGAAAACAAAAACGGCATCTGGTGTATGCTTACTTTTTTGACCTTTGCTTCTCATCATTAATCAAAGATGCAGCATGAGCCTTTTAATGGGGAAAACCACAACACACTCTGTCTGTACCACACTGCACTGTGAAGAAGAAAAAAAAAGATTTCTTTAGCTAAAAGAGTGTGAGCGGTTGCATCTAAAATTTCTGGTTGGCTTACTAAAGTAGAACTCCACTTTTAGAACAACAATTTACAAAAAATGTACTTACCCCGTTATCATCCAAGATGTTCATTTCTTTCTGTCTTCAGTCGTAAATAAATTATGCATTTTGAGGAAAACATTTCAGGATTTTTCTCCATATAATGGACTTAATTGGTGCCCCGATTTTGAACTTCCAAAATGTCGTTTAAATGCAGCTTCAAAGGGCTCTAAACAATCCCAGCCAAGGAAGAACGTTCAGTCATTTTTTTTTGGAAAATAAAAATTTATTTACTTTTTAAGCACAAAAGCTTGTGTAGCACAGGCTCTGGGATGCACGTCCACGGCGCTACGTACTATTGAATCACGTTGAAAGGTCACGCGGAACTACAGACCCAGTGTTTACAAAGCGACCGCGCAAAGACTAAGGAAGCGCATGTAAGTCAAATGCTGTTTACAATTAAAAAGATACAATGATGTCAGACAATTCTGAAGTTGTAGGAGAAAACGAGATGGAGTTTTTTGCCATACTCTACCTTTTTAAGCCGGAGTACACAGAAGAACTTTGAAGTGATTCGTAGCGTCATGGACGCGCATCCCAGAGCCTGTGCTACACAAGCTTTTGTGCTTAAAACAAATTTTTATTTTTCGAAAAAAATGACAGATCATTTTACTAGATAAGACCTTTCTTCCTTGGCTTGGATCATTTAGAGCCTTTCTTTCTTTTATGGAGAAAAGTCCTGAAATGTTTTCCTCAAAAACCATAATTTCTTCACGACTGAAGACAGAAAGACATGAACATCTTGGACAACAAGGGGGTAAGTAAATTATTTGTAAAATGTTGTTCTGGAAGTGGACTTCTCCTTTAAAATTTTAAAAATATCAATACAGATGTCGTTACCTACAGCATGATTGCGAGCTGGTATTGCCTTTATACGAAGGTTCTAAAGTAAGAAGGAAATATCAAGTAACTCTTGTTTTTGCTTGTGTGATATTGTTTAATATTGCATTTGACAGAGATTTCTATCTAAAGCAAATTTCAAGGTATCACACCTGTATGTTAGATGTGAAGAGTGAATCTGAGTGTTGCATCTTACATTTACTGTGACACATGCACTTTAGGTTCAACATATGCAGCGTTTCTTAGCAAATATAGTTTTCTATGACTGTAGGAACCCAGTGCATAATGACTGATGTAGCAGGTTATAAACTTTCCTATTACCACTTTCATACATTATATTGTACCAACACTTCTTTCTTATATTCCACCACATTAAACTTTTACAGCATGCACTTTATTATTCAGCACTGGTCAGCCTGATCCACAGCGAACCCTGTGCTGGACTGACCGCCGGAGTAGATAAAGTTGAGCTAGTGCCAGAATGATTGCGATTTACCAAACCTGCAGATCTATCACAACACTAAAAGACAGCTCACACACACATACACACTTTCTTGCCTGCGTGTCAACATACACGGAGTCTACACACTCCAATAGCTTCTCTAATACCCTGTATTTTCCGGTTTGCAAGAGAGAGATTGGATTCTAGCCTGAGCCTTTCTTATGAGTTTGTGCACAAATAAGATTGAAAATTGTATCCGCATAATTCCAGATTGCATTACAGCAAATACATTGTGTGCTTTCCTCAAGGGGCTATTTCTCAGAATATCAATGATCATGTAAGGGACAGTGGAGAGGAAAAAAACTCGGAGACGAGACAAAGAGAAAAAGAGCGAGGAAACCAACAAGATAATATTTATAAAATTTCAGTCAAACTACAGAAAAAGTATGGCCTGCTATTTGTGAACAAATTGGACTGAAACAATGTATAAAAACAAAGAAGAAAATAGCATTCACCTCCCACATGAATTTCTGAAATGATTATACAATATTTGAACACTAGGATGTTTAAATATACACATAACATTACAACGCTGCCTCATGTCGCCTGTTGCTGGGTAGATACTGAGAAATCAGCATCTATAAACTCCAAGAAGAATGTGTTCAATTTGCTCTCTGGGTTTCTCTTACTGTAAAGTCACAAAAATGCTGTGAAGTGTTCCCAGACCAGCTGTGAGAACGTGATCTGTCGGTGGATCACAGTGGAAGTTCATTGACTGAACCCACACTGCTTAGTTCTCCAATAAGATATTGGTCAACACCACCAGAGCCGCCCTGAAGCAATGTGTGGGCACAAAATCCAGCGCTTCCACTGTTAATCTTTTAAACAATTTATTCCCACCCACACCCTCACTTGCTTTTCTCCTCAGTATTGTGGGTTGGGTATTATGGCTGTTTGCTATACTCATGGTAAACGCATATGTGAAACTGAATATGCCTAGTTTATATGCAGCTCAACATTTCTCTTTTGGCTTTTGAACTGCTTTTGCTTGCTTTTGCTTTGCAAATCTGTCACTGCGATGGTAACTTAAGGTACAAAAGATAAAAGGTATATCTTTCTACCTTATTTTACCTTGAATGGTACATTTTTTTACCTTAATGGTACATATTAGTATTTAAAAGTATATATGCGACCCTGGACCACAAAACCAGTCATAAGTAGCATGGGTATATTTGTAGCAATAGCCTCATTGTATGGGTCAAAATGATTGATTTTTCTTTTATGCCAAAAATCATTAGAATATTAAGTAAAGATCATGTTCCATGAAGATATTTTGTAAATTTCCTACTGTAAATATATTAAAACTTCATTTTTTTATTAGCAATATGCATTGCTAGGAACTTCATTTGGACAACTTTAAAGGCGATTTTTAATTTTTATTATTATTTTTTTTATTTTGATTTTTTGCACCCTCAGATTTCAGATTTTCAAATAGTTGTATCTCTGCAAAATATTGTCCTATTGCCCTTATGACTGGTTTTGTGGTCCAGGGTCACATATTAGTACACAAAGAGTACATACTTGTACTTTCTGAAAGGGAACCTCTTCACAGACAGTTGACAGTTCTGTATGTTTTTTCAGAGAATGCATTCATATATTTTTATACATAAAACATACTCATGTAAACAATTATTTTTTTCTTATGTTTTGACATTGAAATGTACAGTATGGATGTAATAACAAAATGTAATAGTATTATGTATGCACAGCTTTGAAAATGTAAAATCCATTATAAATTCTTCTAAACACAGTAGTGTTTAAACATTAGGGGTGTTTTATATTATTAATATTATTATTATTATTTTTTGTACTTTATTTATCAACTTTTCCCACGCATGCTTCAACAAAAACGCTTCATACAAATACAAAATTGTACATTTTCCCCCCACCCCGTTCCCCTTCTACTAAAATAAATTAAAATATACATTAAAATAAATAATAATCGTTATTTTATTTTTTAAAAATTTACTTTATATATATATATATATAATTTTTTTTTTTTCAAATAAATTAATTAAAGCCTTTCAAAAAATACTTTCAAAACATGAAAACAATAAAAAATAAATAAATAAACACTACCAGAAAATGCTTATATCACTGTCAGCATAATAATAAAGTGTTTTAGTTTCTAAAGTTGTTAAAAAAAATTGCATCACATTTTAAATACCATTAAAGATTACTGGATCCAGTAGGCGTTTTCTGCATTGTGTATATATACTTCATTTTATTCCAGCTTAACATGCAGAAACAACCATAAACTATAAAGTTTTTTGTCCCAGGTCTTGTGAATTTAAGCAGCCCTGGATGTGCTACACCATAAAAAGTGGCATGCATAATCTTTTTACCGGGGCATAATGATTTCAGGGTCATGGCACAGCACTCCTCTATGTATGTTTCATCAGAAAATGTGGTGATGAGAAGTTTTACTACATGTGCGGATGGTCTCTGGTACAGCTTTACAGCAGGACATCCTCACAATATATTCCTAAAACCAAGCAGCCAAGTAGCCGAGAGCCTTTTTTAGGAGCCCCTGGGAGAAGAGTGATCAATAGAGGAAGCGAGAAAAGAAAGTGAAAGGGAGAAAGAATAGCTTTGAGCCCTCTGAGCACAATATAGGGCCTCAGACTGAGTTATCTAATGGATGCTCTTTGGCCATTCAAACGGAGGAAGAAAGACAGAACAGTCCATCCTCTGTTGTCATTCTTCATGATCTGATGGATTTAATGGAAAAGGGAATTCTTTTCTACTGTTTGTCGCTGTAGAAGGACCAGGACATAACTATCAGGATGAGCTGTGGTAATGGGGAGCTGGATGTGATGAGATGTCAGGTCAGACTGCTTCTCTAGAGATGTCACAAGACTTGTCCTGCTGGGATTGCTGGTGACAGGGCCAGTGGGCTGCACCCAAGCAAGAGGCAGGTAATGGGACCGGCTTAATGGGACTGTCCTCAGGCGAAGTCATCGCAGAGGTCTCACGCACACACACAAACAAAGAAACAAATACACTCTAGCGCTGAAAGCCGGTGACTTTCGCCTTCCGCGATGGCGGCAGGTGAGCACCTGCAGTGGACTCACAAGCTTGGGTTTGAGAAATCTAATTCTCTAACATAAAACCAAGGTGAAAAACTATCAGGAGATGGCACAGATGCAGAAGCAAATAAATGTACGAACCTGACTAGCCTAAAGCCACACCACATGTGATGACTTGTATTTATAAAATTGCAGGGGCTGCACAATCGATACTTGCTTATTGGGAGTGTAGGATGAAAGGAATGAACAGAGAAAGGCCAGAAGGAAAGTAGCTACAGCCATAATTTCAATAGCGAGTTCAAGTTTGCAATCTGAGATGTGGGAGGAGTGCGAGACATAAAATGCATCTGGAAAAAGCTTCAAAATATGTTTTCAAAATATAAATGCAGTCGCTTCAATGCTAAGGTGGGTGGCCCCAGTTTAAAGATGAATGTTGAAAATTGCTGCAATGTTAATAGCAAACCTGATGAACCAATGCCAGCAGAAGGATGGAAAAAATAAATCTGTAATAGTCTAAATGCACTTCTATGCAAAGCTTCGCTCTTAGCAGTATACTTCCTGTGCACTTTTTTGTTTCTTTTGTTAATCATTAAGTCTTGTACATGTATAGTCCTGTTCAATATTTATATATTGTTTTCCTGCTGCCAATATTTCTTCCTTTATTTAACATGTTTTATGGATTATGGTATCCCATTTATACCACCCTGGGCTTAAAAATAAAAAATTTACCAGTACGCCACACCTGGTTCACCTAGTTTCTGTGCACATCACTGCATAGTGCCTGTAGATTAACAAGTGGATACACTGTAAAAAACAATTTGTTGAGTCAACTTAAAATAATGTGTTACTTGGCTGCCTTAAAATTTTTAAGTTCAGTCAACTAAAAAAAAGTTAATTCAGCTTGAAATGTTAAATTATACTAAGTGACAATTTAGATATTTGAGTTGATTCAACTTAAAATTTTAAGGCAGCTGGGTTACTTACCCATCTGTTAAGTTTAGCAAAGACAAATATCTAAGTTGTTACTTAGTACAACTTTACATTTCAAGTTGAATAAACTTATTTGAGTTGACTGAACTTAAAATTTTAAGGCAGCAGGGTAACAAATAATTTTAAGCTGACTCAACAAATTGTTTTTTATTTTTTACAGTGTACTGAAAACTGAAATACTGAAAGGAAAGTTGAAATTACGAGAATAAAGTCGAAATATTTTGAGAATGGGTTCAAGGATCTAAAATATGGTCATGCAGAATAAGGCACTAATATGTGCTTAGTAAAGTACTAATAAACAGCCAATATGATAGTAATATGCATTCTAATAATCAGCTAGTTAATAGTAACAATTAATCCTTAAAATAACAAGAATTAATTTGTAGCAATTACAAGACTAAAGTTATAATATTTTGAGAGTATATTCTGGCCTATTGTGCATGCATATGGCCCGCATTGAGAGCACAGAGAGATATTCCAAAATATCAGCTTTCAAAATCTGCCAGTTTTATAGAGAAATACAAACAATATGTCTATTACAATAATGTGTTTTTCACGCTCTTAAATGTGGCGTGACGAATCACTGTATTCACTACAGTCATCTTTCCAATTACAATGAGACATTTCTTTTATTAAATTAGGCTATACTGTTTTTTTTTTCCATTCCTTATGATGTTCCTTAATGTTTATATCATTCTATGAACTTGAAATAAAGAGGAAAAACATATTTATAATTTGTATTTTGTGATAAAACTGACAGAATTTGAAAGCTGAGCTGTGTTATATTAAAAGCAACAAAGCACAAAATTATTGCAATTACTGGGTGGCTGGTGCACTGCAGATAATGAATGGAAGATGTTAAATATTATGTCAGATAATTTACTGTATTATACCGTGAATAAAACAGCTTGTGAACAGTCACTTATATACCTCAGAAAAGACAACAATA
Organism: Labeo rohita; assembly: GCF_022985175.1. Classification (NCBI taxonomy): domain Eukaryota; kingdom Metazoa; phylum Chordata; class Actinopteri; order Cypriniformes; family Cyprinidae; genus Labeo; species Labeo rohita. The sequence goes on from NC_066877.1 coordinate 24,385,377, forward strand.
TAACTTATGTTAACAAGCTGAAGTCCACTTCAACCTTTAGAACATTTTATTGTTGTTTTTTATTAAATATATGTGAGGAATGAAAGACTGGATGCCACAGACATTTTTGTGGAGTAGGTGGTGGAATTTTCACAAAGAAAACAATATAATTTAATGAAACGAATGTCTCATTGTAATTGAAAAGACGACTGATTTACATGAATACAGCAATCTGTCCAGCCACATTAAAGAGTGTAAAAAAAACCCACATTATTGCAAGACACAATATTTGTATTTCACTATAAACTGACAGTTGATACTTTGTTTAATATTAAAAGTACAATAAGCACAAAGCTTATTGCTATTTTTGGGTGGCTGGGGCACTACAAATAGGCCTAATGAATGCAAAGGCATGAAATATTATTTCCACACGTACTGTCCCTGTGAGTATAACACATGGTATGATTTCTGCTAATAATCTCACACGGCCATTTGCATGCACAGACTGTACCCACAAAATATTATAACTTTAGTAACTATGATTTAATTCTTGTAATTTTGACTTTATTCTCGAAATATTTCGACTTTATTCTCAAAATATTATGACTTTCCTCTCGTAATTTTTAACGTGGCACTAAAACGCCGTTGTACATTTGCATGATTATTGTAGGTAAAAGGTGTTTTTCAAAAATGTAATTTTAAGGTATAAAATTAAAGTCCAATTATACTGTCATCATCATTGTAGAGGGTAATGCAAAACAAATAACGCAAGTTACATAGTCAGATTTCTTTTTCAAGTAACTTATAAAGTAACACATAACTTTTGCATCTAGAATAAAATATCTTAGTTACTTTTTCATATAAATAATGCAACTTACTTTGTATTCCCATTTATTCATTAACACGTCGTTGTTAAAAAAAAATGAGCAAGCCGAGCGAAGGTGACAAAAAGTAACATGAGTAACATAATGCAGTACTTTCCATAAAAAGTAACACAGTTAGTTACTTTTAATGGATTAATGCAATATTGTAATGCATTACTTTTAAAAGTAACTTTCCCCAACACTGATCGTTATGCACGCTCACATCGCTTGAAACATATGTTCAGTTGCAATTTTGCTTAGTTTATTAAAATAATAATAATAATAATAACAATAATAATAAATAAAAAATAAAATCTGGTCACTTTGCAGTCTCACCTTTAACACATTTTACACTTTCATACAGAACTATAACCTCATTTTAAGATAGTTCACCCACTCAAAATTCTGTCATGTTTATCCAACATCAAGTTTTAAACCTGTATGACTTCCTTTCTTTCTTCTTTCGAACCCCAAAAAAAATGATATTTTAAAGAATGTTTTGGTTACCTCTGACTTCCATTGTATGGAGAAAAAAAAAAAAAACACTGAGACTTTTCTCAAAATATGTTCCAGGACAATACAAGTCACTATCCTAAAAACTGGATTATAACGGACTGTTGGGGTTATTAAAAAAAAAAAAATATATATATATATATATATATATAAAAGATATACAAGGCTACTGACACTCAGTTTTAGTTCCTCAGTTCCACTTTGTGTGAAGTGGTATGGAACAAGAAAGATGCTGGTGCTCAATGCAGTCGAATGCTCAGAGCCGCCCTCAAACGAACTTTAAAAACAGCCCAGCAGTTAAACTTGTCAGAGCTCCCAAAGTGTTTCCTAACAAATTAAAGTGGGGAGACCTCAACTGTTTCTGGGTTCTGCTCAGTGTCTCTCACACAACACTGGTCCGCAGTGCATAGGATGGCCTGTCTTAGCTTATTTTACTTTTCGGTAACAGCCTTTGTGTTGTAAGCACATCAGTGATGCCTTTCAATGCTGCTTAGAACAGAACTTGTATCTGGTGCACATTAGAAATATACAGAGACGCCATCATTAGAATACTTTAATCAATGTGGAAAAATAAATGAATCCTCAGCGTTATTAAACTTGTCGAGAGGCAGATATGCATGCACACAAGACCATATTTTATCATCCCCTTCATTCTTCTAATTAACTACTAATACAACAGTGAGCGATTAGCTTATTGTGTATGGTATCTGTGGCATTCCACATTCCAGTTTTATACAGTAAATGAGCTTAATTATTTATGATTGCACACTCCCTTTGTCACTCTTTTTTGTGTGTGTGTGACCTGGTACATTTATAACAGTCATTCAATCGTTATACAATTAGACCCTCATTAACTAATGATTCTCTGCACCAAAAATGTCATTACCATTCGCCTCATACCTCATGCACTAAGCTTTCAATTCTTATTTAGCTAAACTGTATGAAAAGTGCACTTCAGTCTCTTGAAGTTCAGTTCAGTTCATGAAAGCAGGCTTTTGGAGATTGAAACCGTGATGCTTAGATCTCATTTACATGCGGCTGTCAAAAACCCCAATTAAAATGACATAAACAAACTGAATCATTTTTAAAGGTTTCATACAATTTGAATTTTAATTAAACATTTCACTTGAATATTTCATCAGCTCTGAACATTGTTATGCTAAACAATGGTTAGAAAAATACTACTGATTCAAAGCTAAATTACTTTTAAAAAAGCAATCATGACCTATATTGTAAGCTTGCAATGGCTCACTATAATACTCAATGCTGAAATCATATCAGATGATATGACTTTCAAAATTTACTTGCATCAGTAACAAACACGGACACTTACAAAGGAAAATGACTAAGACGAATGCTTGAAAAGGTGTAGAACTCCAGTTTGTGCCAAGGCCTGCAAGCAATAAATTACAAAACACAGCATCACAAGTCTGCGATAGAAATGCATCTTTGAATCAGAATGAATGTATATTTTAAAGAATAGTTCACCCAAAAATTAAAATTTGATAAAAAATGAACTCACCCTCAGGTCATCCAAGAGATGAGTTTGGTACTTAATCTGAAAAGATTTGGAGAAATTTAGCATTACATCACTTGCTTACCAAGTTCTTTTTTGTTAATCAAAAAAGTGCATTATACATAAAGATACTGTCTCTCAAAAGAAAGAGTCAAAACAGAAAGGGGTCATCGGATGCCCATTTTCCACAAGTTGATATGATTCTTTAAGGTCTTAATAAAAAGTCTATAATATACTTAGGTTAAAAATTCTCAACGGTATTGTAAAAAACACCCTTTTTACCTTGTCAAAATGAGCTCTGCAAAAATCAACCCATTCTGATGGATTGTTCCTTTAAATGCAAATGAGCTCTGCTTGCGCCGCCCCTCTCTTCTCTCTGTGGAGTGACAAGCCTGTTTACTTTAGCCGCATTTAGTGCGTTTAGCCACAAAATTTGCTAACTAGCACGTTATTAGGAAAGGTGTTTACAGAGATTCATTAAAAAACACTTATACTCACTTCTGCTGTAGGTGAAGCTGTTACTGGGGTCGCTTCAAGCCGCAAACATCAAAAACAACCGCAGACCTAGCAACACAGATGTTAGCTCTCACTAACTTGTTCAAGTACTTCTCTCTGTACCAATCGCAACAGGCTTCACCAGCTGACCAATCAGAGCAGAGTAGGCTTATTGAAGGGAGGTTTACAGACATTTCGCTCAGAATGGCTTGAACGAACCGTTTCTAAATCATTGACAAATGACTCTATGTATAAATGTATATTCTGAGAACATTACAATGTTTACAACACAACACTTAAAACACTTAAAAAACAACAACAACATATGACCTGCTCTTTAAACCGCTAGCTTCTGGCTCAAATACAAGTCCATAATCCATAATAACACTTACTCCGATGAAAATCTATTCCTTGTTATCCTCTCATACAAAATCCAAACATACTTGTTTAGAACTGTTTTTCCTTGTAAACCATGCTTGATCTGTGCATATTTCTCACCTTTTTCACAGGAGAAAGCAATACTATGGCTAGAACTTGTAGATTTTTTTGTTATAGTGTTGACAAATGTACAATTTGAAGTTAAAAATGTCTTAATAGTGGATTTGTTTATTACAATCATGAGCCTTTTTGCTTCACAAGTTGATGTACCGAAGTCATATGGATTCATTCTGACGGCACCCATTGACTGAAGAGGATCCATTGTTGAGCAAGTGATGTAATGCTATATTTTTCCAAATCTATTATGATGAATAAACTCATCCACATCTTGGATGGCCGGATGGTGAGTACATTTTCAGCCAATTTTCATTTTTGGGTAAACTAAAAAGGCTTCAGTCTTTATTTATCGCCCCAACATTTTTATCGAGTTGACCTTGCCTCGGAATGAGATTTTGGAACTTAGCATTCAGTAAGGTTATAAGGTTCAACAGTCTTCTGCACTCTGTGGGGTGCTGGTGAACTTCAAAGAGGATTAAGCTCTTATAAAATGAGTTGATTCTGTTCTGATAGAATCAACTCACTTTAAATAAATAAGCATCCAAAGGGCACAGTGAAAATTAGACAGATGAGAGCTTGTTTGGTTTTACCCTACCCTTTTAGTCTCAAAAAACAACCTAGGGCTATTTTAATAAGCCGTAACTATTTCCTAAATACCAAAGAGGATAATTTCGAATAGATTTTAATATATTAAGAAGATAACACCAGAATCAATGAACATCATAGGATGCTCATTGATTCCATCCGTCTCATTTGTTTCCTCTATCGCAGATCAATAATGTGTGCATCACAGTCTGGGAGGGATCAATAAAGCAACTTATTCCTGTCACCGAGGCTTGAGATTGACGTAAACACACACACTTGAGCAAAACCTCGTGTCTGGCCTTAGCTGCTGAGTGAGTGAATCGAGCAGAGACTATGGGAATAAATGTCTTGTCTGTCTTATCTATCTATCTAATTCCATATGGCACCTCTGCTGAATAGATTTTCCCCGAAAACTCAATTTAATAGACCACCATGGAGCAAGTTTATGAGAGTTCTGTAAAATTAATAGATTTATTTTATTGCCTTAATAGAAGATGTTGTTTTGTCTGCAGAACTGTGCCACGCTAAAAAAAAATTTAATACAAAATAAACCATACATACACACTCACACAGTAATAATAAATAGTCTGTATAGACCAGAAAATTAACTATCAACATCAGATATAAGCCTGCAGCCGTATTTTGCAGTCTCTGAGGGTTATATGTTGCACTGATAAACAAAATGAACTGCCCTCCTTGTCACCATAAGTTAATTGCCTCTTGGTTCCAAAACTGGACCACAAATATTTATGCGTATTATGTATTCATGTAGTTAGCTATCAGTGTTTATAATTCTCACTTTCCCATTCCTGAAACAGATCCTAATGTTCTATAAACCCTTGAGGGTCAGGGGTGAGATCGTTGCTATTTTCTTTCAGCATGAATAAATAATTGACCCATTTACATAGCATTTAGCTGCACCAGAAACATCACTCCACAAATTGTGCTTAAAAAAAACAACAAACTGTTTGTGAGCATTTTTGTTTCCACTGTACTTGAACTACATAATAGTAATTCTTGTTCCTTGAAGGAGAGGAAGAGGGCAATGCTGACCTGATTTAGAAAAGCAGTTAATCAAACTCAAGTTGATTCACTTTGATTCAATTCAATTCCTTTGCATGCTTCTTAGAAAAGAATGTAATGGAAATATTCTCTCATGACCTCATGAGAAAGGAAAAAAAAAACCTTAGTCAGAATTTTTAAGCATTTTACATTTATTCCAAAATAATTCAAGCCAGTAACAATTTAAACAATATATTTTATTTGTGAACTTCAGCTATTCTTTTTAATAGTTAACTTCTATTTTTTTATTTTTTTGGATCATCAGTCATCAAAGCTTGGTAAATATTGGTCACAGACACTGATATTTACTTTACATTTAACCAAGCTGATTACTCACTAAACCCACAGATCATGTTTTCATGCCATTTTAAGTCTTATTTTGACATAACAAAAGTAGTATATCTAGTGGCGTAGCAAGTCAACCCTGGGCCCATATGCAAAAAATGTGTACGGCCCACCCCCAGTCATTATGAGCTCCAGCTCGGTTAACATGTTGATTTTTCTTAAGTACATAACGCTATGTGAGTATTCACAAGCTGTTTTATTTACGGTATAAATGCTTGGAAATAATATTTATTAATATTTATTATTTGTGGCATGCAAGTCTCAGCCTATATAAATTTTATGATAAAATACAAACAATAAATGTGTTTTTACACTATATAATTTGTGGTGAGATAACTATATTATAACTATAATGATAACTATATTCAGATCAAGAGGCATGTGATTCAGTGATCTTTTCCACTTTAATATTTGCAGCACAAAATAAACATGAAAAAATATTTTAATGCATGTTAAAAAAAACCAAACATAAAAAAAAACATAAATAATAAAATAAAATATTGTGAATAGTCATAATAGTATCAACATAACATTTAGCCTACCTCAGAAAAGCCAACAAGCCTTGTTTGGCAACGTTTGTTTTATTTTTCTCATAAATCAGCCAGTTAACCAAGTTGAAGCCTACGTTTTTGCTACGTTTCTGCAAGTTTTGCTGTTGTTCATGTTAAATGTGAAGACAGGCTGGATGCCACATGACTTTTTTTTTTTTTGAGTAGGTGGAATTTTCACATTAACTTTTCGCAATATAACATGATTTTAATACATGAATTATTTTGTTTTAAATTAGTAAGTTAAAGCATTCCTAGAGATATTTATTATGTCTGTGAGGCAAACATTCCCTGAGTTTCGGATCATTTATGTAAAATGTTCCTCCTGAAGAGATGGCAGAAATCGTATGTTTGTTTTCTTTATTTTACAAAAGCACAACGTTTTGTTGATATTGTGAGTGCACACAAATAAAACTAGACCTTTTACAGTTCTGAATGATGTATTACTCTTATCTTTATGAGCAAAAAAAAGCTGTATTTTAGGTTTTCACTGTTATTAAGAAAGAAAAATGCAAGTGATCGCGCTGGCACTTCCATCTCCTGCAAAGCACGCTTTAGCTTCCACTCTCTGCACAAATAATTGGATAGGCATTTAACAGCACACATTTATCTAGGTTAAATGTTTAAATTAATATTGTGAAATGCATCAAGTACGTCTATAGATTTTATTTTAGGCAAGTCGTGTTGATTTGAGAACGCTAAATTGATCAAACATATGCTCAACTCATTGCCGCTGGCCGCATCTCATTACTTTTAAAAACAAAAGCTTGAATTTAACAAACATAAAATGTTCCAAACATATTTCTAAATTAACTTAATAAAGAAACAAATCGAAATCTAGCCACTTTGCCATTAAAAAACAAAACTGAATTATTTTAATGCATACCCAGACGCTACGTCCCTGGTTATATCTAAGTGCGTGAGTTGTTTACTTTTTTTTTTTTTATTAGTCTTCCGATTAACACCATTATATTGTTCATTCAGGCTGATTTGCGAACATACACAAACACGGGATTTATCACATGAACCAATCACAGCCGATCACAACCAGTCATATCCAATCATATCGCTATGACTCACATGACTTTCCTCCATTCATTCCTAATTGCACCCCAAAAAGTCACGGCACGCTTTAGGGGGTCTGTTAAAACTCAATGGGCTTAGGGGGAGGCGAGAGATGCAGATTCCCACTGTAACTTCACCTGCAGGTGTCACTGTTGGACAATGTTTCTTTAGAAAAAAAAAAAGGGATTTATAAACTCTTAAATGTTATTTTTTGTAATACTGGTGTTGTTTTATTTTTGTACTATGATTTTTTTTCATCCAATATTTTGAGGAGACACTGGCTCCCTGACACACACATTTTCTCTATGCCTATGCCTTTTCACTTTCATTCTCTGCTTACTATATGAGGGACATGAGAACATGAGGCACACATCTCTGTGACAGCACCAGGAGAGACGGTGCTCGATAGACATGTTTTTATGAAGCCATAAACATCGGCCCATCTGCTACTGCCAATGATCTCAGCAGCAGAAAGAAGTGCAGGTTTATGACTTCATACAAGCCTACAGCACTGAATATAAACAAGTGTGAGAGAAACAACCTGCAGGTGATGGGAGAAACTCATTTGGCAGGTGCTCATCACATGGGCTTCCTTTGAAAACCTGCTTTAACTTTCTGGGTTATAAAACATACAGATGAGATGTCTCGTTTGGCTTTTCTGAGAGCGGTTGTGAATTTAAATACGCAACATTGTATGCACAATATGTATGCCTGGAAATATTACTGCGTCTGTTTGTGGTACTAAGAATGGACGTATTTAATGAACTCTGGGTTTTATGTTTTCATCCATTTCATGGCTTTTTGTGCTTTAGGTGATGCGAAATCCCTCAAATAAAAAGCTTACTTTAAATCCTAGCTGACGTAAGAGAAATGCTTTGTTGTCACACTACATAATTATCCGTAAAAATTCAGTGCGATAGAAGGAAATTGTAGACAGTAAGGACACAATGACCTTGAAGCACTGTTTCTGTTTCCCACAAAAAGAAATTCATTATGTGTTCTACCAAAACACAAAACATTGTTCTATTTTTGAATAACATTTTTGCTCTAACACCAGAACTTCAAGAGATTATATTTAGAGTGCATACATGAGAGGAACTTTAGCCTTGGAACTTACACGAAACACTAACTGCTTTACATCAAAAAACCAACGACAGTAATGGCTACCGTTATAATATAATGGCTGATTTGTCAGTTCTAATTGGAGCTACGATTGTCTGAAATGGTGTCACCATTGCAGTGATTAGAAATGATACACCACTCACCCTCTTGACCTTCCTCTACAGACCACACATGCTCTCTCTTTTTACATAGCTTAATTGCATCTTGCCCACTGAGGATGTGGGTAATTCAATATAACGTCATGTTCTCACACTAGACTCGTCTGGATTAAATGTCCATCAAACTTCTGCAGTTTATCACAATATATTTTGTGGCCACAGACTACTCTAGTATTACAGAAATGATCTGTTCAACTCTAGCCAGAGAGGATTCAGAGATGAAATGCAAATGTAGAGGATCAAATAAATCTAAATGTGTCACAAAAGAATAAAACTGAAGCCATATTCCATTTAAAGGTCTGTCTGAAGCAAATGAAACGAATTACTGCCTAGACGCATGCTAACTGGCTCTCGGTATTGCTGTCTAATCAAATAATGTCATCAATAAAACAAACAGAGTTGTACAGAAGAAATACACATTAAGTCAAGTGTCAAAATGATTCAAATATTGTCATCATTATTAGCGTCTATATGCGGATGCCAACATCTCATAAAAGCTTATATAAAACATCATAAACCGGATTTACAGTTTGCTTTTAATCAAACTCAATCACTGCATACCCAGCTATAACAGTCAAAACATCTTCAACTGATCCTAATAGACATTTACACCACGTCAAAAGTCTGAACACACCTGACTGAATTTATGATATGAGAAACTGTTTGATCTAAAGGCTTATGCATAAACTGAGATTACGTTTACTATTTGTTCTCTTCTTTACAAACCCATTTTTAATGAAAAATAAGACTGGAAATTCATTATTACATAAAATTCCGATATTTGGTAGAGAAATAATAAAATAAAATAAAATAAAATAAGTATTAATAATTTATAGAAATATTCTAAATAATATGTCTTCATGCACTCTGAAAATGCTGGGTTATTTTTTTTTAAGCCAAATGCTGGGTTCAGCCTGTTGGGTTATTTTTAATATTTTTACCCAGGTGCTGGGCTCAACTTGTTGGTTCATTGGGCTATTTTTAATATTTTTTACCCAGGTGCTGGGTGCCCTGATAACACACGTACATCTTGGAGACATCTATTTGACGTCTGCATTTACATCTGCAAGATGTAGTTTGCTCATCTGCAATACGTCTATTGGACGTTTCCTATCAGATGTCAAATAGACATTGATCAGATGTCTTTAAGATGTTTATGATTTAGAACGTATGTAAAACTTACAGACATCTACCAGATGTTTGTACACAGCAGATGCTTTCCAGATCAAGAGATCTTTAACAGACATCTTGCAGACGTACGTGTGCTATAGTACTATGTAAACTAAGTTGCTGGGTCATTTTTAATGCTGTTTTTTTTGTTTTCAACCCAACCGCTGGGTTGAGCCTGTCTCACGAAATAACCCAGCTGCTGAGTTACAGTCAGTCAGAGTACGGGCTTTTTGAGTTCTTTACAGGAGAGAGCGGTTCTCTGCACCACCGATTTGCACTTCTTCTGCGAAATAAAGGTTTGTATACATTTTATTTCATTTATAAAGTCTTTACTGTGCTGTAAATTGTATTATTTTAACGCAACGCAACATAAGGACGAGATGTCAGTCAGCTAGGTCAGCAGCAGTTGTTTCGCAGGATGGAAACGCCTTTTGCCTTGCATAAAATAAATGGATTTTTTTTCATTATTGTACTGAGTTTCATCTTAAAATATGTTCTCTAATGTCAGTACTGTTTGTTTATGGGCAGTTTTTGGAGTCAGTCATTGGAACTTTCCGCTACAAGTGAAACAGATTTCACATGTTTCAGAATTTCAGATTTCAAATGAATGTAAATGTATGTTATATTGTAAGCTATGCTGTATTCACCCAAATAAATTCAGTTTGTCAAATATTTTTTCCATGTGTTCTTGCTTAATAATTGTTACTGTTGCCTCTAGTAATTCAGTGTGTTTTTATAGGTACCAGTCCACTTTAAACCAGCAATATAATCATTTTTAAACAATAGTTTACTTAAATAAAATAAGCCAGCACGTTTGGTAAAAACATTTAACCCAACCAGCTGGTTCAAAATAACCCAGAATGTGTTCTGTCCAATATTTACCAAGCGCTGGGTTGCCAAATAACCCAAGTTGGGTTGTTTTTAACCCAGCATTTTTTTTAAAGTGTGTGGTCCCATGTAAGAGGATCATAATATCTGAGGTTACTTGGTATTTAAAAAAAACCCTTGACTACATGTCACTTACCTATATTGACATCCTTCAAGGTATCAAAGAACAGCGAAACACATCTTAGTGAGCTAATCTCACTGAGCTAATTTATGCTTTACTGTAGCTTGCAGTGTATGAATTGAGAAATTGAACAGCAAAGAGATGCCAAAACATTAATTTAACTTTCTTTGACAAATGAAAACTTTCCCTTTTTCACAGTCCTGCTGAGAGGCATCTGAAAATAGAGGCAAGACGTTACCAAGCAGTGATGACTGATCATGAAAGTGAGTCTGACTCTTTGAGCACAGACTCATGTGGTATGATGTGAGCGTGTAATTCAAACTTTAATTGCCTACCCTGTGTATCTGTTCCCGCAGGCAACAAGGTGTAGTGTCTTTAGAACAGAGCATCCCAAGCCATTATTTCTCCTTTCTGTTCTGCAGATGAGCGCAGAGTCCCACTGTAGATTATTAGTGTTGGCATGTTAATATGAGGTGTTTTAAAAGCACCCTTTAACATGCTAATAAGTGGCGCTACAAAATGAACGTTCTGCAAACTGTGTCAGATATCTCTATTTTTAAGAGCCTAACTGACGTAAATGACTTCTCAGGTATAAACGGATTTAGACCAACCGTTGGAAGTGTTGCAGAACATCATATGAATGGGCCAATCAAAAGGCAAAATATTTTTTAAATGCATCCGCCCGCCATTATGATACTGATCCGTTTTATAGGCTGTACTCAAATGTCTGACAGGTTATTCGTTCCAAAAGGTTGCAATGTGAGAATTAAAGTGTCAAACTGGACAGACTGACAGTCCCCTGCAGTTTACTTAGATTAGGCCCCTGTGTGGTCATATATGACTCAGAGAACAAACAGTGTGTGTCTTACGCCTAAATGACTCCATGTTGTGTCGAAGCCCTAAAAGCAAGTCATTAATGTGCTGTTTGAGTGGAAAACAACAGAAAAAGTCTAAATGGAATCTGATTTAGCTCTTGGGAGCTTTTATAATGCGTATGCTGTAAAAGCAACTCAGTGGAAAAAGATGGCCTCTCCTGAAATTACATCAGTTAATGCTTCCAGGAATTAGTAATTTGTTCAAACTCATTCAGAGGCCTGTGTAAGACATTAAATAAACTACTCTCCTCTTAATTTTTCAAGGACGCCCGAAACATTGTCTGCATGACGGTATGCATTTTAAAATTGCAGGGTTCATGGCGTACAAGATTAAGAGCTTATTCGCATAGACAAGATCTTAGCGAGGGCGACACTAAACATCTGCGGATTGTCCTCACAGATACCTAAAGTACTCATTTCTTCTTAGCAAATGGGCTTTTGAATAGCTCCTTCGTCTTCTATTGCAGTAGGTATTGAGAATCTTTCACTGTGCAGATGCTGCCAGAGGTTTCAAAAGGGCATTCCAATGTTTCACCTCTGAGACTTTTATAACACTTGCATGGCTTATCGGAGAAACTCTAACTGTTACCTAGGCAACTGGCGCAATACTTAGAAATAAGTTAACAACCTGAACTATTCAGTGAAATCCAGTTCAGCATCACAAGTCATCTCGCACTTTAAACATTGTTCCTTGCTTCTTGTTGCTAAAGTGATTCAAATGAAATGCTTAATGCCGTGTTCTGATTATAGTTGTGTCAGTGAGCTCATAATTGCTAGCGGTCTCGCTTGTTTTCATTCAGAGGAAGAAGTAATGTCGCAGCACAATGCAAGTGCTCCCTCAGTTGATTTTAAATGATACTGCATGTCCTTGCACAGTCAACAATGTGTGTTTTTATATAATTAATTCACATATATATTTACATCAGCAATACCGCACAAGGTTATTAGTGACCCTCCATAAAATTCTCTATAAAGTTGTCCTAATATAATACAGAGTATACAGTGTTTTAATTAATCAGATGATCTATAATATAAATTAAGAATTCCTTTAAATTCCAATTAAATTACTGAAACATATAATACAGAATTTTAATTTAAATTGAAAAAATAGAATCAACATGAAATGAAATTCACAGAAATCTATTTAACTGTTTAATTTTTACCTTGATTTTTTTTTTTTTTTAAACAAGCATATTTAACCATTTTGGATAAAGGTTTTAATTTTGAAGGTTAATAGGGGTGATTAGGGCTGCACGTTTATGACAAAAATCATAATTGTCGATTATTCCCTTGAAATTGTAATTGCGATTATTAATTACGATTATCGCAATTTACATTGAATGATGTTTTGAATGATTTACATTAAATGATGAGTCTTTATACCATTGTTTGAAGCAACTGCAATCCACATTTTTATATATAGTTTCTTCTTTAAATATAAAAAAGTACAAATTAAAAAATTAAAACCATGGGAAAAAAAAGCTTAAGATAACCTGATTTATTTTATTTTATTTATTTTTTTTGTAATTGTGCCGTTGAACAATGAAATAATTGTCATCTGCAATGATAGATAGATAGATAGATAGATAGATAGATAGATAGATAGATAGATAGATAGATAGTAATTCTTAGGAAGTTTACTGCAAAAAAAACATATCAGTGCTTGTGCACTTTATATGAAGCATATGAAGCAAGATTGCTGTGCTGTTGTTGAGTAAGGAATCTCATACAATACATGTTGTATGAGGGATGTGCTGAGTTGGCCTGAGCACACCCCATGAGACCAAAGATATCTGGCTTTTCTCCCCTTCTATCCTAAGTCTGACAAGACAACAGCATTTTGCTCAACAAAAATAGTCCTAATCTATTTAGAGTCTGCACAGAGATCTGCATCAAATGTCATTTTAGCAAGGAAGAGAAGAGCTGCCCACACCAGGAGTCATGAAAGAGCATCTGCACCTGATTCAGTGTTTAGTTATTATAGTTCACTCAGTGTGGTCTTATGCTGCCCTCTGCAGGAAACTGCAACATCCTTTTACCATTCTGCACATCCTTATACTTGAAACCTTTTTCCTCAACAAAAGCACACACATTCACAGATAAATTATGAATTCTTTTATCAAAGAGCACCAGAGGCAAAGACATCAAAAATCTAAGAAATGTTTGATGTTCTTGCCTCTACTGCTGTTTTCTCTTTTTTTTTTTCGAATCATTATTTCAAAAGCCTAAATATTATTTAAGTGACTTTTTATAAATAAAATTAAGATTTAATGAATTTGTGCATAATGCACAAACTAGAAACAAATTGGACAGGAAACTACAAAATGCATTGAAAATGCACAATATTAGTTTAGTCTGATGTAATTTTATTTTATAATTTTACAGCATAAGGTTAAAAAAATCATAGATAGACAGATGATAGATAGATAGATAGATAGATAGATAGATAGATAGATAGATAGATAGATAGATAGATTGTGATTAAATAAGTTTTTGTTTACATAATATATGTGTGTGTGTGCTGTGTATTTTTATTATGTATATATTATTACATAATGTAAAAAAATGTATATAATGCATATATTATTATGTTTATATTTATTATGTATATATATTTAATATATAAACATATAAACATTTTCTTATATGCATGTGTGTGTGTTTATATACACATAGCAAATATACACAGTGACAGTACACACTTTATTTTATGTATACAAAAACTTTTATTTTCATTTTTATTTTATTTATTAATCACGATGAATCATTTCATAGCACAAATTTATACATAAAATGAACCAAAAAAATTGCAACTGACTCAGCTGCCAATGAACACCTTGCATTTTAAAGCATGGAAAACAGCAGAATGGACTTTTTTGATAATATTGTACAACGGGGATAAAAAAAATTTTAAAAAAATAGCTTTTCACTGCGCACAAAGTGTATGATTGTAGAAAAATATATATGTTTGTATTAAACATTTATGCAGCAACAGATTTTGTGTGAAAAATAAATCATACAAGTCAGTTATTTTGTTTAAAAATCTTATAAATGTATGAGGTGTCAAATGGGGGCTTTTTTGATCCCACACATGGGTAAAAGGCTCACCAGCATGGGGTAAAAAAACACTGTACTGATACAAACACAAGCTAAAATAATGTTTTTTGTTGTTGTTGTTGTTGTTGTTGTTGTTGTTTTTAAATAATGGTAAGTAATACTTTTTTTCAAAACAATCACTTTAGCAAAGTTTGTACTATTTTCTGCTTATTTAATAAAACAATGATTTTTTGTTCAATAAATATACTGTCATTAAAATATGTTATTATAAAACATATTTTTAAAATACATGAAAAAAAATCGCTTTAAAATGTAAAGATTCTGAAATCATTAAAGGAGAGCCCATAATATAGATTTACAGTACTAACAATAAGTAATATTTTATTATTATTTAATATATTACATAATATAAATCATATTTTATTATTACTTGAATAATAGCATGTTTTTAAATATGATGGTTTCTTTCTAAACATGGTGATTATCTCTAAGATGTACACCCAACATAATATATATTTACCATCTGAATCTATGTCATGTCAACAAATAGAAAACTCTATTAATTATCATGTTAATTATTGTGCCTTTTAGCCCCAAAAGCAGGGGTGCTTTTTATCCCAAATACCATACTTTTACATATAGGCCATTTCGCTAGATGTAAACATACTGATCCCGATACACTTTGTGTTTCTTTTTTTTTTTACTTTACACAAACATCACAAAAAAATACAACCAACATAATATTTGACTGAATGAAAATGTTACATTAGCACCTTTAAGATGTATTTGTATATGTGGAATAAAAAAAAAAAATAAAAAAAAAAAAAACAGGAAGCGCTTCTGGATCAGTGTTGTTTACATCTAGCGAAATGGTCTATTCTTTTATTATTCAAACTGTTGCTTTAATTATCTTTAACAAAACTGAAAATCATTAAGAAGACCTTTGTCTCAATATATACTCAAGAATTTTAGCAATTCTCATTTGCTACTTAAGTCTACAACATTTTTAGTCCTGTTGTGCATTACTACTTATTTTTCATGATAAACAACAACAACAAAAAACAAAACAAAAACAAGAATAACAATTAAGAATATTGCAAGACCATTTTGCCAGCAATGCCAATGCTAGAGGTTTAATTTGAAGGAAAAACAAAATCTATCTATCTATCTGTCTATCTATCTATCTATCTATCTATCTATCTATCTATCTATCTATCATATTTAACTTTTACATTAGCTTAAGCCCACAAACTTTTACATTAGCTTAAGCCCATATTTTACAACAGTACTGTAATTGTAGTCAAATTTCTAGGGAAGCGGTGAATGTGAATTCAGTAAGAAGACGCTAGATGCCGCTCTGTTCTCGTAGATACAACGACAGACGAGCGAAGAAGTCTCGGGATCCTGTTTCGTGTGTTTCTGGGATGTTGGCGGACTGACTGTGCTCTGAATGTCATGGCGACCAACAGCGAGCAACTTTCCCGAGGTTTCGTAACTGATATAAACCAACAAGTCCACAACATAGGTGAGTATATGTAGGTGGAATATTTTTCAAGAATAATGACGGCCTAATGCGACGGGAATGACCGAGCTGAAGGCTGTTATAACGCGGTTTGTTTGTTGCAAAGCCTGTTGCGAGTAAGATGCTAAGCTAATACAAGCTAACGAGTCTTTGTCCGCGTGATTTGTGAGAGGCTTATCCAGTCGTGTTTATAATAGGTTTTGTGCTTCCTACACCCACAATAATTTAACATCATCACAGCAAAATCGATTAATTATATTGTACCTGTAAATGAGCAGGCGGTGCAGTTGCAGAGCACGCGTGTAGAGTTAGCTTTTGTAGGATGCGCGTGTCGAGTTAGCCGCGCGGGAGCGCACCTCCATTCTGTCTTCTGAATGAAACTGCGTGCAAACAAACATGTTATGAAGTATTATAGGTGCTTATAATAACAGTAGGCATGTGTATGTTATAATGATAATAAAACGTTCACAAAACGATGTCCTCCATCCATGAGGTGCGTAAAACCAAAACAATTACACGAGTTGTCTTGTGCGCTCTCTTTACCTTGCTAGCCTTTTTTAACATAGCAATTATTTAACGCAGTAATATTCTTTATGTATATATTCCGTTTGTAAAAACCGCACTGACTTGTGTATTTATTTTGTCGGAAGTGCTGCTGTGTTACTGCGGGTTGTATGTTTACAACACGTTAATGTAACTATTTATTGATCATACACAATTTAAATGAATTTCTTATTGCGTCCAGATCGTTTGTGTGTATGTGTGTGTCTGTTGGAATATTTCAAATGTCCAACAGTAGACTTTTAACAGTAGTAGACGTTTGGAGCCAAACTGGTTACCATGGTAAGTTTTTGTTAGGGTTAGTGATTGGGTGTGGAACCAGATCCCACTTAAGTTTGCCATGATAACCATAGTTGTATACTATTTTTTTTTTTAAATCGTATACTTGCATGGGGCATATACGTTTAGCCACCATAGTCAAACAAACATAGATTAAAATGTTTTTAATTCTCCTTGTTTTTATAGTAAAATAACAGTAGTTGCTGTTATTTTGGGTGAAACTGTTTAAAAAATGGTGGTACCTAGAAATAAATTAGTGTAATGCTTAGGGGTAATATGTTTGAATGACTTCAAGTGATAAGAAGACCTTGAGTTGAAGGATACTTTTAATCAGTCCAGCTTACATGATCACTTCTGAAAGTAGGGAAACTCCAGTCATCTTTCTATAGAAGCTTAAGACAAGCTATGCCTATGATTTGAGACGCATTTTAGTTAGCCCCTAGAGTTGTAGCTACTATCCTAGTTGCACTAATTCAGTATCCTCCTGCAGTGTCATAAATTATAGCAAAAAAATTTCACTGGTTGAAAACCGGATTCACTTTTTTAATCATGTGAGAATCAAAAGTGATTTGCCAGGCTCATGTTATTATGCAACAGCTCTGCTGATTGAGTGCAAAGAAGCTCTATGTGCTCAGCCAAGTGGGTCAGATATTATGTAACAAGCCCATAAAACATATTTTAATGTTTTTATGTAAGTCGCATTATAAGTATTTTTTGTCGTTTCAGAGCTGAAAATTACGTTTTGTTTTTTTGCTGTAGTCATTCAGATTTGTACTTACAATATGTGACCCTGGACCACAAAACCAGTCATAAGGGTCAGTTTTTCCAAATTGAGATTGTGCTGAATAAATAAGCTTTCCATTGATGTATGGTTTGCTATAATAGACCAATATTTGGCCGAGATACAACTATTTGAAAATATGGAATTTGAGGGTGCAAAAAAAGTTCTTAGCAATGCATATTACTAATTAAAAATTAAGTTTTGATATATTTACAGTATGAATTTTTACAAAATATCTTATGGAACATGATCTTTACTTAATATCCTAATGATTTTTGCCATAAAACAAAAATCAATAATTTTGACCCATGCAATGTGTTTTTTTGGCTATTGCTACAAATAAACCCCAGCGACTTAAGACTGGTTTTGTGGTACAGGGTCACATATTTTCACTGGCTGCATGGCAAAATGAATTTTTTTTTAGCAATGTTTATATATGGCAAAATGTTTATTTTAATTTAAATGTATTTTACTAAAAATAATTTACTGTAAGACATTTGTTTTCAGCTCATTTAAACTGATGCTTCCAAGACTATCACAAATTGTTCTTGCAGAATCTCACTGCCTTGGTGACATAAAAAAAATAAAAATCAACAGTGAATCACAGAATCCTTCCACAGAAACCGTCCTTTTTTTTTAGGTGTTTTTTTGGTTGGTTTGTTGAATTTGTATATATTTATGTATTTGTTTTTTTATTTCAGAGTGAAAATTGGGGATCAACACATTTTGTGTCCAATTTACAGAGCAAAGACTACAGAAATAATCAAGAAAACTAAGATTGGGAATCAGTTAAACCAGTTTTTGAAATGGAGTGTGCAGTAAACACCGGTCCTGGTAATTTACAAAGTTTTAATACTTTATACTGCCAGAGTTTTTGCATTGTGCTTAAATCATGCACAGTGATTGTGGCTACATTTGCTTTCCATGTTATGATATATTCAGATATTTCCAGAAGCAACACATTATTAATTTATCTGACAGCTTGCTTCAGTATATAATTAACAACTTCCACATTTTTCTCACAAATAACATGATATTTCCAGTATATGTTTTCTCAGATAGCACATGTAGGTCTGTAAGATGTCTGTTAAAGATCACTTGATCTGGAAAGCACCTACTGTGTACAAACATCTGATAGACGTCTGTAAGATGTCAGTTTTAAATGCATTCTAAATCATGAACATCTTAAAGACATCTAATAGATGTCTATTTGACATCTGAAAGGAAACATCCTATAGGCGTATTGCAGACGAGCAACACTCGTCTTCCAGATGTGAATGCAGACATGAAATAGATGTCTCTGTGATATACGTGTGCTATCAGGTTTTAGATATAAGTGTGTTATTTGCGGTTCAAATGTTGTTGTTCAGTTATTGTTTTTAATTTTTAAGGTATAGTTATGTCTGCGTTATAATTATGTAGCTTTTTACTATAAGAACTGTTAGAAAAAACACTTCTTTAATACTGTAGTTTCCACATGCACATAAATATGTTTGTAAACATTGTATGTTGTCTCTACAGATGATGAGCCATCTGATGCTGCTGTTCCGTATGAAGCCATTACTGTAAAGGACGGGAGTGAGACCCCAAAAAAGAAAAACAAGAAACATAAGAAACACAAAAGTAAGAAGAAACGTAAGAAGCGTAAGGGTGAAAAGGAGAGTAGCTCTGAATCTGGAGTAGAGTCAGATGGCGATTCCCAAACAAGAACAACAAGGTGAGAGTTTTAGTTGCTTGGCAACGCTGAATGTGTTTTCCTTGATGCTTTTAGTTTCTTTTGAATTAATGCAAATATTTTTCTTTTTCACAGTGTGAAAAAAGATGGCTCATCTAACCCTGAGGCTGATGATCATGCGAATGCCACAAAAAACTGCACGGAAGGTATGTCCATGTTTTCTTGATTAACAGACAATCTTGCAAATTATTTTTATTATTATTATTATTATTATTATTATATATGTATGCAGAACTGTTGTAAATTTTAATCTGAAATTTAGCATCTGCAAAGTAAAAGTATATGTGTCTTTACAGACCTGAGTGATGTGGAAGCTGATGCCAAGGTTAAAAAGCAGAAACATCGTGTTGGGAAAAAGAAGAAAAAAAGAAGGCGGAAAGAGGAGGAAAAGCAGGAGAAAAAGTCTGCATCTCGCTCAAGATCAGCGAGTACCTCAGCATCAGGTTCAGAATCTGAACCAGAGTCCAAACAATCACAAAAACTGCAGGTGTCATCTTTAAAGTTAGAGAGGAATTCACCTATCACTGCAGCTAAATTTCCAAAAGACAAATTTAAAGATAGCACACCCCAATTGGAGGATAAAAAGAAAGAAATGATTTCTGATTACACTGAAGAAGAACATTTAAAATTAGGAGGGATCAGAAAGATGTCTCCTGAGACTGCACATGCAATAATTGCAGAGAGGGACATAAAAGTAGAAGCTGCTGGCGAACATGAAAGTTTTGGTAAAGCTCAGGAACTCCCTGATATTATCCCTAAGCAAGAGAATGTGCACAAAGAGCAAGTTTTGCAGAAAGACATCTCAAAGGAGGCGAATGGAAATCAGAAAGAGAAGAAAAAACAATCCCTCTCCAGGTCAAGGTCACGATCGCTTTCAGACACTAAAGGGAAAAAATCCAAACGCAGTCGCTCTAGAACTCCAAAGCAGTCATCTGGTAAATCAGGACGTCGTAATGACCGATCATCTTCAAGGGACAGGTCTGTGTCTGCCCCTGGTGGGAAGAATCGATCAAAACGAAGAAGCTCAAGGTCTCCATCAAGACGGTCACCCTCTAAAGTAACAAAGAAAACTGGACGCAGGTCAAGGTCGCTCTCTGGAAAAAGAGCACATCGCTCTGACTCAAGGTCACGCACAAGGACCAAAAGATCGAGGACTAGGTCTCCACGACGTCATCGCTCCAGATCTAGGTCAGCTGGAAGACCAAGACGTTCACGCTCAAGATCAAAACAGTCTGTTTCTCGGCGGAAGAATCGGCGCTCAAGATCACGGTCCAGATCAGTACGGAGAGGAAGACACTCGAGGTCCCGCTCTCGAAAGAGGACACCTGTTTCTCGGACGAGGCGGTCCAGGTCTAGATCTGTCAGAAGAACAAGGAGAACACGGTCAAGATCCATTGTGGTCCTAAGGCGATCTAGATCTCGCTTGAGAAGAAACAGAAGATCTAGATCAAGATCTGCTCGTAGAAGATCAGGTTCAAGAAGCCCAAGACGTCGAAGTAAGTCTCGGTCCCCTCAACGCTCCAGGCCTTCTGAGTCACGTTCTCCAGCAGCCCGCCAAAGAAGGTCAAAATCTAGGAGCCCTCATAGCACAAAATCAGAGTCAGTATCTCCTCAACGACGTAAAAGATCAAAGTCACGGGCATCTTCACATAATTCAAAGTCTGAATCCCCAAAATTAAGAAAAAGTAAAAAGCAAAAAAGTAAACGGTCAAGGTCAGTTTCTCAGAAATGCACATCAAGATCTATTTCTAGGGAGCGACAGTCATCAGATAGAAGTATATCCCCTACCAAGAGAGCACCCTCTAAATCTCCGACTGAAGAGGAAAAGTCCTTGAAGGATAAGAGTTCAGTAGAAACCTCAGAAACTAAACAGCAGGTTTTGGATGCTGTGGAGGAAAATTTAGAAGTTAAAGGGACAGCAGAGTCAAGTGGATGGAAACCAGTGTCTACTGAATGTACATTTGTGCAAAATCCATCAAATGAAGACATAACATCAGAATGTGACACACAAAGCAAAACAATCAAGGAGGAGCCTGAAAATCCCTCTGAATGTGAAGGAAGACCGAACCGATCCAGATCTTTGTCCTCAGAGCCAGTTCCTCAACATGGTACTGCAAGATCGGATGAAGATGATCGATCAGGGAGCTCACGATCACCTTCACCGAGTAAAGTAAAAGAATCAAAGTCCTCCAACAGAACGTCACCTGTTAGAAGAAAGCGATCCAGATCAGTTTCGTCCACGCAGAAAAGGCGATCCAAGTCGAAATCTGTTAGTGGCAAGAGGAGGTCAAAGTCCCCCGTAAGAAAACGCAAGTCCAGGTCTCCCTCACATAGCCGTAAAAGAAGGACGAAATCTCGGTCACCTGTTCGGAAGAGAAGATCACGATCGAGATCAACCAATCGAAGGGCAAAATCAAGATCGAAATCTCACACAAGAACAAAGCGCTCAAAATCAAAATCCCCCAAGCGGAAACGGTCAAAGTCGAGATCGCCAGCTCGAAAAAGAAGGTCCAAATCGCGTTCCCCTGCTAGAAAGAGAAGATCTCGTTCACGGTCAAGGGCTCGTCAGTCACGATCCAGAAGATCACGCTCTGTTTCACGTCGGAGGAGACCAGCATTTCGAGGACGATCTTTTGATAGACGAGATCGATGGAAACGTGAACCAAGCCATTCACCAATTTTGATTCTCCGTAAGAGGAGGTCCACCTCAAGATCTCGACGTAGTTCTAGCAAGACGCCACCACGTCTCACTGACCTAGGTAAATATGCTCTTGATTTGCTCCATGCTGGCTTGAAAATAATAGCATGAAATGACCATCTACATAACTTTCTTTTATTTCTCCCTCAACTCAGATAAAGATCAACTGTTGGAGATTGCGAAGGCTAATGCTGCTGCAATGTGTGCTAAAGCTGGAATGCCTATACCTGAAAGTCTCAAGCCGAAGGCTATTCTACAGTTACCTCTGCCAACCCCAGCTCCTGCCCCCTTGTCTTTGCCTCTGCCACTGCCTGTGCCCAATTTACCTATGAATCTGCCCATGGGTATACCAGGTATGCCTGCAATGCCAAACATGACAATGAATGCTGCCATGGCAAGTATGACTGCGGCGACAATGACTGCTGCTCTCTCAAACATGGGTGCCCTGGCCTCTATGCCCCCGATGCCCCCACTTCCTACCATTACCAACAAGCCCCCTTCAGCACCCACACCTAATCTGGCCAGTATTGAGGAAGTGAAGAGGAAAGTGGCTCAACAAGCTAACAGCATAAGCATCAAGGAGTTTACGGAGGTGAGATTTGTTTGTGAACTGCTATGCCAGTTGCTCAGTGAATCACAGATTATACACCACCACTCAAAAGTTTTTGAACAGTGAGATTTTAAATGTTTTTTAAAGAAGACCCTTCTGCTCACTAAGTCTGCATTTATTTGATCCAAAGTACAGCAAAAACAGTAAAATTTTGAAATATTTAAAATAACTCTTTTCTGTTTGAATATTTTAAAAAATTATTTATTCCTGTGATCAAATGTACATTTTCAGCATCATTACTTCAGTCTTCAGTGTCACATGATCCTTCAGAAATCATTCTAATATGCTAATCTGCTTTTCAAGAAACATTTATTATTATTATTATTATTATTATTATTATCAATATTTAAAACAGTTGAGTAAATTTTTGTCAGGATTCTTTAATGCATAGAAAGATCCACAGATCAGCATTTATCTGAAATAAAAAGCTTTTGTAAGATTATACACTATACCATTTAAAAGTTTGGAGTCAGTAGAATTTACATAATAATAAAACAATAAAACAATTAAACATAATAATAATAATAATAATAATAATAATGTTTTTGAGCAGCAAATCGGAATATTAGAATGATTTCTGAAGGATCATGTGACTGGAGTTATGGTGCTAAAAATTCAGTTTTTAAATCACATCAATTACATTTTTAAAATCTATTCGAATAGAAACAGTTACATAAAATACTAAATACTAAAAAAATTTCAAAATTTTACTGTTTTTGCTGTATTTTGGGTTAAATAAATGTAGGCTTTGTGAGCAGAAGAGATGTCTTTAAAAACATCTTAATGTTCAAAAACTTTTGACTAGTAGTGTATATACATATACTGGGTTCAGAAAGATGTTTTTTTTTTTTTTTTTTAATTAAACAAATTAATACCTTTTTATTCAACACAGATGCATTAAATTGATCAAAAGTGAGAGTAAAGACTTTCACAGTGTTGGAAAGATTTCAATTTCAAAATAAAGCTCTTCTTTTAAACTTTCTATTTATAAAATTTATTTATTTTATTTATAAAATCCTGAAATAGGTATGTTACTGTTTCCACAACAACATTAAGCAGTACAGCTGTTTTTAATATAAAAAGACTTCTTAAGCATCAAATCAGCATATTAGAATGAAAATTATAATTTAAAATATATCCAAAAAGAAAACAACTCTTTATTAATTTGTCACAATATTACTGTTTTACTGGATCAAATAAATGCAGTCTTGGTGAGCATAATAAACATTTTTAAAAGAGAAAAAAATACCTTACAGAGCACTGATTTAGCTATTTAAAACCAATCCTTTTATTATTAGTACTCAATTTTTTTTTCAAATCTTTTTTTTAGAAATGTAAACAGATTGCAGAGAGTAAGGAGGAGATGAGTATTGCACGGCCACATGTTTCAGATGACGACGACGATGATGAGACACGGGTGAGCGGATATCCTTAAATTTAGAGCAGCAAAACATTGTATGTGCAAGTGTTGAAACAAATGATTTGTGAAATATTGCTTTTGGCTGAAACTTTATTAATTTGCCTGTATTTACCTCTTTTTGCAGTAACCCACTGTACTTCTGCTGCATCTCGTATATAGTCCTCATGATGGACACCTGTGGCTCGCATTTGGGATAAAGGATGAACTCTACCAGAGGATTGCATCCGTCATGTAAATTAAGCTTTTGTTTGCTCACTGGAGAAGGACATTTGAGCATCTGGACACTTGAGCATCTGGACACTTGAAGCTACATTGATTTCAGTTCTTTAAATTGTCAGTTGTCGGAACAGCTGCAAGCTACAGGAACATTTTTTTACCGTAGACCACAAACTACCAGATTAGACCATTCAGTATGTCTAAAAGTGGAACAAAATTGGGTAAAGTGTAAAACAGACATACTACCTGCTCAGACTGACAGTGAAACATTTCACTGTCAGGCTTGGTTTTACCTTCATTACATATGGTGCCTCTTGATACCATGAAGAAGGACCTCTGGTAGATTTAACTCAAATTTATAGGTGTACCTAAAGGAAAAAACAACAGATTGTGGAGTGCAGTTTAGATCACAAGTCAGGTCTGTTGGTACACACTTTCAGAACTTTCTGTTAACATACAGACATGATCATTTTAGGAGTATTTTTTTTTCAAGTCTTTTAAAATTCAAGAAGTGTTAATCACTTGTTTAAATACATTGGTGAAGAAAATTGTTTTTGTTCGTTAACACTTTTTTGTGGACTTTTAAAGCAAATTAAATGTTGGGGTTCAGAGTTGTGGTTGTACTTGAGTGCTATACTTAACAGATGATGTTTGCATTGATGTGCATTGTAAGGGTTCTGACCACAGATTTTCTTTTAGTTACATCGGTTAAACCTTGCTGTGCTGCTTGCTGGTAACTGACGTTGTGGTCTGGCTTTATCTAAAAAACATTAACAGAGAATGACACTCATTGATGAGAGAGGTTTTCTTTTCTCATTTTTAGTCTATCATATAGTGCATCCTTGTAAATGACAGACCATGATGCAGTTGTGTGGTATACAATGCTGTTTTATCTTTGTGACTGAAATATTTGACCCAGCATAGCTGCAGGGTGGGATGCTGTATTTTCAGGAGTGAGAACATGTCACCCATCACCAATCTAGATAAGGGGTGATTCAAATGCATATGATTTGCATAAGATTATTGTTTAGACACGTACTGTAAGATGTACTGTATATTGTGTAGGTGTGCATTTTGTCAGTTTTTTTACCTCTCCCCTCCACTGTGTTCTATGGTGGAGACCACTTTACCAATTTGTCTAAAATGTGATGGCACAGCTCCTACTAATTCACTTAAAAATATTTAACTCTTAAGATCAACATATAAATATTAATGGTTAAAGAATAGGTTCAACAGGAAGGGATGTTTGACACTACATTAGCTGTAGATTTGGCACTGTATTGTTGTCCAAAATTCTGTCCAGAATTTCTTTACACTTCATTGGATTAATAACACATTTCAAACTGGAACTTTAAAGCATTGTGAATTATAATATTTCGTTCTGCCGTTATCATTCATTTCAAAGGACAGTTCATTCAAAAATGAAAATTCTGTTGTCATTTATTCACACTGATGTTGTTCCAAACCTGTATGACTCCCTTACTGCAGTACACAAAAGATTTAGAAGACCTGGATCAACATGAGGATGAGTAAATGACAGAATTGTCATTTTTGAACTATCCCTGTAATAAAAAAAAAAAACTGTTGGTATTAAAGTATGGCCATGTTGAAGTCTCCTCAAGGATAGTATGAAAAAGTTCTTCTGCATCTAAGGTACAAGCCCACATTCCTTGATTAAATGTGAAACATCCTCAGTTTTGACAAAGCATTTTTATCCTTTCCATCACATTGTGAAACATAATGGCACACACTTTGTATATAACGCAACTTCAGATATTAAAGGAAACAATCTAAGTGACTTTTGTAATTGTGTTTTCATTGCTAACCAATTATATTGGTAATGCATTTGTCAATTATTAATTCTTTATCATTGTGTCTGATTTAATCTGGTTTCATTTTATATATATATATATATATATATATATATACAGTAGGTACGGAAACTATTCAGACTCCCTTAAATTTTTCACTCTGTTATATTGCAGCCATTTTCTAAAATCATCACTAAAATCAAGTTCATTTTTTTTCCTCATTAATGTACACACAGCACCCCATATTGACAGAAAGACACAGAATTGTTGACATTTTTGCAGATTTATTAAAAAAGAAAAACTGAAATATCACATGGTCCTAAGTATTCAGACCCTTTGCGGTGACACTCATATATTTAACTCAATTGCTGTCCATTTCTTCTGATCATCCTTGAGATGGTTCTACACCTTCATTTGAGTCCAGCTGTGTTTGATTATACTGACTGGACTTGATTAGGAAAGCCACACACCTGTCTATATAAGACCTTACAGCTCACAGTGCATGTCAGAGCAAATGAGAATCATGAGGTCAAAGGATCTGCCTGAAGATCTCAGAGACAGAATTGTGGCAAGGCACAGATCTGGCCAAGGTTACAAAAAAATTTCTGCTGCACTTAAGGTTCCTAAGAGCACAGTGGCCTCCATAATCCTTAAATGGAAGACGTTTGGGACGACCAGAACCCTTCCTAGAGCTGGCCGTCCGGCCAAACTGAGCTGTCTGGGGAGAAGAGCCCAAAGATCACTGTGGCTGAGCTCCAGAGATGCAGTCGGGAGATGGGAGAAAGTTGTAGAAAGTCAACCATCACTGCAGCCCTCCACCAGTCGGGGCTTTATGGCAGAGTGGCCCGACGGAAGCCTCTCCGCATGGAGTTTGCTAAAAAAACACCTGAAGGACTCCAAGATGGTGAGAAATAAGATTCTCTGGTCTGATGAGACCAAGATAGAACTTTTTGGCCTTAATTCTAAGCGGTATGTGTGGAGAAAACCAGGCACTGCTCATCACCTGTCCAATACAGTCCCAACAGTGAAGCATGGTGGTGGCAGCATCATGCTGTGGGGGTGTTTTTCAGCTGCAGGGACAGGACGACTGGTTGCAATCGAGGGAAAGATAAATGCGGCCAAGTACAGGGATATCCTGGACGAAAACCGTCTCCAGAGTGCTCAGGACCTCAGACTGGGCCGAAGGTTTACCTTCCAACAAGACAATGACCCTAAGCACACAGCTAAAATAACGAAGGACTGGCTTCACAACAACTCCGTGACTGTTCTTGAATGGCCCAGCCAGAGCCCTGACTTAAACCCAATTGAGCATCTCTGGAGAGACCTAAAAATGGCTGTCCACCAACGTTTACCATCCAACCTGACAGAACTGGAGAGGATCCCCAAATCCAGGAGTGAAAAACTTGTTGCATCTTTCCCAAAAGACTCATGGCTGTATTAGATCAGGGTGCTTCTACTAAATACTGAGCAAAGGGTCTGAATACTTAGGACCATGTGATATTTCAGTTTTTCTTTTTTAATAAATCTGCAAAAATGTCCACAATTCTGTGTTTTTCTGTCAATATGGGGTGCTGTGTGTACATTAATGAGGAAAAAAAATGAACTTAAATGATTTTAGCAAATGGCTGCAATATAACAAAGAGTGAAAAATTTAAGGGGGTCTGAATACTTTCCGTACCCACTGTATATATATAAAAATTATAGTAGAATTCATACATCATTTAACAGTTTGTTTTCTTTGTGATGTCACAGAACATATACCAGTAATTAACAACATGTTATCAGTAAGGACAGGATATATTTCGACACTAGTAAACTCTTTTCAGATACAGTAAATGTGAAGTCAATATTATATAAAACATTTCATCAAATGTTAATATGTCATTTTTTATATAACGTTATACTGAGAAAAGACAGGGAGGTCATTTAGGTTGACTAACCTGTAAAAGTATGAGTCCAACACAGTAAAGTTTAAAAGTAGTGTTATGACCTAATACATATCTACTTCTCAGTACACACAAATTAATAAATAAAATATCACATGATCGCAACATTTGATAAGAAACGTTAATTCCTACATCTGTAAATTGCTTTGCAATCTGTTTAGAAAGGCCCGACTAAAGTTAACCCCCATGGCAGAAATAGTTTAGTATTTTCTGCCCTTCTAGTCCTAGAATTTACTGGATTTAAAAGATTACACATTTTAGCCTACAAATGTCTTCAAAAAGACAAAAACGTCCTGATATTTTAGTTTTACGCTGAGAAGTCTGAGAAGACTAGGAAACCTAGCATTAGCCATTCAGTCTTGTGCAATATATAAGTAAAGTAAACAATAATTAGCTAATAAGTCCCTCGCTCCGTGCTGTAAATAATAGTTTTCATGCAACTTGTTTCTAAATACTGTCAATTTCAGGGATGTCTTACCGCCCTCTGCTGGAATTATTAAATATGTCGAAAAAGGAAACGGGAAGTTGTCTAGTGCGTACGTCGATTACTGCTTTCCGCAAATAAAGGGTTGAATCGAGGTTACGTATTATTATAATACTTAAATTATAGTACTTAAAGGACAAACACCGCGTTTACAGTTAAAAAGGGCAACTGAACACGTCAATGCCAATATATAAGTCGGTTCCCAAAGTGAGTCGTTTAAGCGTAACGTTACTGACATTTTCATACAGGATAAACAGATAGCTTAGCTTGTAACGCCATATGCTTAACACTTGTTTAGTGGGAATTAAACTTATTTTACGACCTGGACAGTAGTTCCCTTTCTGTTCCTATATTTACATTATGGAGCAGTCGAATTATGAGGACAGTGAGGCCACCGTGGACGTGCATTTTACCGACTTGACTGATTCACTGGTGGCCTGGAAAGTTCCTGTGGATGTTTTTGCCATTGAAAACCCTTTAAGAGTGAGTAATATGGAATTCACACTCCTGTACACCTCTCGAGAATCTTATTTAGGCCTGACATTAATGTGTGCCTCGGATATACAGATTAAAGATGCATTTAAGGACTGCATATTCATATAATATTAAAACAACTTTAATATGTAGGAAAGTCTTGAATAACAAATATATGTTAAAGATCACCAGCACATTTTTTAAACTAAATGTCTCACAAAAAAAAAAAAATAAAAAAAAAAACGTTTGACACTTTTGTCAATCATAATCAGTTTATGATTCTGAAAAAAACTATTTGGAATCTTTCTTTTTAAGCATAGTGGACATATCCATATTTAATGTTATGAATTACACATAAATAGTTTTAACAGCATCGTTTCTTAGTTTGACATCGTGTTATCGAATGCAAAAAAACATGCATATTGATATTAAGGGATCATGTTTGTTGCAGATTTGTTGGATGCACATTCATGCTGTGAATGTGTCATTCCACTTTGTTCAGTCGAGGCTTTGTTGCATTAGGATCTGTTGACAGTGAGCTCATGGAACCAGAGATACATTGCTTTGTGACATGGGACTTTATACTGCATAATCTTCACAGTAATCTTATTTAATGGGCCGTAAGCAGATATGATCTCCTCACCCCCCCCAGTTATATGATGCAAGCATCAAATTAGATGATTCGGCATTTGTGCATGTCTGTAACTTGGAAAAGACTGGCTTTTTCATTGGTATAAAGTGTCACAACTAGTAAACTTTTAGGCTTTTGGAATATTTATGGTAATTTGGATGATTTGGGTCAGCGGTGTGACTTGAGTTTCCCTGACAGCTGTTGTGTTCCTCATTGTAAAAAAGGAAAACGGGAACCTGCGGAAATAACATTCTCATTGTAAAAGTTTGAGTCAGTCCAGAATTTTTGTGAGGTTTTGTTCCACATCATTTATCAAAACTAAACATTTAAAACATTTAGCTTAACACACTCTTTGTCCTGAAAGCGTAGCCTACATACTTCCTCCATAATTTGTTTAATGTCAGTTTATGATGTATTGAAGGTAGTAGCCGTGCTTTCAGGAAATGGAGACTTATTATGTACCCGCTACATCCCTCGAGTTTAGGTCTTAAATATTGGAGTGCCTTGCAAGTCAAGTAGCTGAGTAAATAAACAGAGCAATAAATAACAAAGCATATTGCACTCATCTGTTTACCATTTTTCTACAAGACGATTATGACATTGTAGTGGTGAATAGGTGTGTTTGTCTTGGCTGAAGAAATTTTCCACTTGACGTCACCTTTGTTGAGCTGTTACACAAATCCTGGCTATCAGACAGCCTTAAGTCAAGTTGTAGACATTGTTATTATAATGTAGAGCAATGACTTGTTTCTACTGCCCTTTTCTATATAGTTCAACTCAGAGATTGATGTACCACAGTGACGCACGGCAGGTTTTGTCAGTTTGTCTCTTGATAAATGAGCATTTGTTAATGAGGTTTTGGGACGTAATACTCAATAAAGCAAGCACTTATATTCAAACACTAAAAGTTGTCTATAGCCAAGTAGGTTATTTTTTGAGCTTAAGCAACAGATTTCTGGTGTGTGCAGTTTTCCAAATAGGACGGAAACCTTGAGTTAAATGGAAATGGGATGAGAGCATAATAGTGATAGGAAAATAGTCTGCTGTTGAGAATGGAGAAAATGGAAAATCTGTTTCATTGTGTTTTGCAATGTGGAAACAGGAAGCAAGTTCTAGGACACGTATTACAATGCGGATGCAAATATGATTGGAGAAGAAGGTCATGTAACCACCATAGACAGACAAAGGAAGGGTCAGCCTCCTAAATTCAATTAGAGGTCATTCAGTAATAGATTTTCTTACTACTTTTTAGTAGATTCTTAAACGTAGTGGTTCTCTCTATTCTTGAACACTTTTGTATTCTTGTAAAGGAGCCATGTATGGAACTGATGTAAAAATATGATATATGTACACTTGACTGCATATCAATTAAATTCTCATTTATTTACCCACCAGTTGTTTCAAACCTCTATGAGTTTCTAAGGCTAGGTATCGTTCAAAAAATTTCGTTATCGATTACGATACAATACCTTGACTGAACGATACTTTTCTCAATACCAATTTTATGAAATTCGTTTTAACAAGATTACGTTACACATTACCTCAAAACACTTTTATGCTTTCAGCTTGTCAACATTTACAAACTCAAAGACTCCTGTGCCACTGCACATAGGAGCAAAAAGCAAAATAGAACAAAATGTACCTAACACAATAAATCAGTGATCAGTTGTTTTAATAAAGCTCAAATAGTTTACAGTTTCCACACCTTTTAGGCTATGTTCACACTAGGGATGCAACAATACAGTTAGTCCACAGTTCAATACGTACCTCGGTTTTTAACCACGGTTTTCGGTTCGGTTCGGTTCTGATATCTTGCCACTTCAGTGTGGGTTTTTTTGCAACAAATTAACAAAATACTCCCATAAACCTCTGTACACTAGAAAAAGCGTGGTTTAGTATATGTCTGCTTAATTTTTCTTTTGAGAGAGGTATTATTTTTTCGATTTTTACGCAAAATAGGATGGGTTTCATTCATACTGGACACCAGAGGGTGCCCTCGTGCAAAAAAAACACATATGAGTCAAAGTAGCAGCACTGATTACGTTCCGTTCCAGCTTCTCTAATATGGATAAAAGCATTGCTATTGCTGTAACTGATTAAAAACAAGATATATCGTTAAACGTTTTGAATGACGAAATGTAAGGACAATATACACTGCAATAATATACGGCTTATCTGTGTTCATCAAGCCATCTGGGGTATTTTCATAAGCCATTGCTAATCGACATACATAGAATATGAGTATAGATTGTATTGTCTGCCTCATTCTGTGATAAGAATCTACATCAGGTCACACAAGGAAGTTATTTCAAACACTCGACTGATGTTGTGAATTAAAAACAAGTTATAATGTTTTTTATAACTTTTGTTGGACAACAGGTTTAGAAAGGCTTATTATTGCATGTCATTCGTGTGTTGCTTTTTCAAATATAAGCGGGGAAGCGTTTCCTCATTTCAGCACGTGAAATCGCGGGCACACATACAGCAAATTCCGAGAGAAATAAAACAAGGAAGTTATTTAAATGCAAAACCGAAAAACCACAATTCACAAGCATGTATTGAACCGTTGATGTCGTACCGAATGGTTCGATATTATATTGAGTATTGTGGCATCCCTAGTTCACACTAGTGATTTTTCATTTTAAAACGTGTAGCTCAGACAGAATCATACTTTTTATTCATTTTCCACTAGGGCTACAATGAATCCTCAATTATATTTGAGTATTTGATTTTAAAAAATCCTTGATTGCATTTTGCCCGTGTCGATTAATCAGCGAAAATACTGGGAGTGGCGCTTTCCACATATTAAACCCATTTAAAAATTAGCATAAAGCATAATGCATAATGCTAGAATTCACAAACGCTACGATTCAGTTAAATATATGCAATGCAGGTTTAATATATGCACTTTAATTATTTACATGCGTGTAGGTTACATAAGTGCATCAGAGCGGCTCCGTTCGCAGTAAATGCTGATACACTGTTATCATTTACATGTCTGGATGTTTTATTTATATAGACATTTACATGTCTGTTGTTTATAATGCATTATGTATTTTAACCATTTTGTTCAGTAAAACCATATGTCTATATATCTATTTTTATTACTACAAAAAATTAATTTAATTTAAAAATTAAGTATAATTATCCGATTACTCGATTAATCACCAAAATAATCACCAGATTACTGGATTACCAAAAGAATCGTTAGTGACAGTCCTGTTTTTCACTAATTTACTGATGAGCATTAGCTGCTTCCTGTCTGTGTTTTCTCTTCCACGATCACTGTTCTGACTCAGAGGAAGCTTGTCATCAGAACGCATTGTCCGGATTATTCAGACACTCAATTAATCGTCAGAATAATCGACAGATTACTCGATCACCAAAAGAATCGTTAGTGACAGCCCTATTTTCCACTAATTTACAGATGAGCATTAGCTGCTTCCTGCCTGTGTTTTCTTTCCCACAATCACTGTTCTGAACTCGGAGGAAGCTCATTCACTGCTCATATGTCAGTCGTATTATTCGTTCAGAACTCGTCTTGTCTCCGATGACAGCGTTCATTACACTTCTGCGTTCAGTTCTATACAAAAAATGCAAAAAAAGAAAACACTTCTATGGATGAAACATAAGGCTAATAAACACGATTATGACAGTATATGATTTGTATGTGATTTTCATAAGATTCTGCTTATTTTCATAACAACACACAAAGTTTACATGAAAAATGCTAAGCAGGTGTAGTGATTAGCTTGATATAAAAGGCTAGAAATAACATATTTCAACAACATTAGATGGCCAAAACACACATTAGATTGCAATCAGAAGTTATTACAAACACTCAGTGGTGGTTTAAAGTGAGTTTTGGGTAAATTGTCTTATGAAGCATGATGCTACAGTCTCCGTAAATGGTCACGTTTAACAAGCGTTTTTAGTCGTGTAGTTCAGACGGAGATCTTTTCTAAAACGCAGTGGAAATGTCAGTATGGACGAGGATAGTTTTCAGTTTAAAATGCATTTTTAAAATGAAAACGCACTAGTGTAAACATAGCCTTACATCTATGGGAGTTTAAACGCTTACTACAGCCTAATGTATAGGCAACATCTCTGGGCATAACTAACGTAAACAAATGTTTTTTCTTCATGGCTCACTAGAGCCAATCATCAGCACTTGATTTAGACACATCAAGCATGGTGTATGCTTATTGGCTTACTGGTGTTGATGAGATTAACCCCTTAGACATCGAAATTTGGTACCGAACAACAAAACATTTATCAAGGCACTTTGGTCGGTACCTAAAAAGTCCATACCCAGCCCTACTGAACACAAAAGAAGATATTTTAAAGAATGTGACTAATCAAACAGTTTCTGGTCCTCATGGACCATAAGATATTTAAATAAATGTCTATTGTTTTTTTTCTCCATACAGTGGTTACGACAGCATAAATAATGACAGCATTTTCATTTTTATATATTTCATATTTAACTGTGGTAAGTCACTTAGGGTTGTGCCGATAGACGATAATATCGTGTATCGACGATAGTCAGAGATATCGCCTGTTGCTGATGCCTTTGACGATAGCAAGACTATTATTATTATTATCTGTCAAAAATAGACTGAGCGTCTAAGTTTAGTGATGCA
The DNA here is from genome assembly GCF_022985175.1 of Labeo rohita. Taxonomy (NCBI): domain Eukaryota; kingdom Metazoa; phylum Chordata; class Actinopteri; order Cypriniformes; family Cyprinidae; genus Labeo; species Labeo rohita. The sequence goes on from NC_066877.1 coordinate 24,420,045, forward strand.
GTGCAGAGAGACGCTTCTGGGATGCTTCAGAAACTTGACGCAAGGTGGCTGGTATAAAATAGGGCACAGTAACTCGTTTTGGGGGAAACGCTCCCCCTTTGCGCGCAGACGTGTGCAGTGTAAATAAGGGGTAAGAAATGTATTCATCATACAGTGATGTAACTATTGTATTCACTTATGGTACTATTAAAATGCATAAACTCGCGCTAGGCTAGTCAGTGATGATGTTCTTTGATAAAGTAAATGTTCTTTGCTCGTTTTCTGTAGCTGCTTTTTGAATAACTAAGGAAATGTAAGCATTAGTAACTTATAGTGTTTCTATTAAATTGTTATCATGTTAAACACAAATTAAGTCATATTGAAAACAATAGGCTGCTCTTAGCCTTATGCTGGTGTTGGTTTATTTGCCGGCAGTGAAACTAAGTAAATAGTTAAATAAATTAGCACGATATGATATCGTGTATCAGCGATCTCACAGGCTGACGATAGGACGATATGAAAATTGAGAATATGGCCCAACACTAAAACCACTCAAAAACTTTAATTGGCTGCATGTTTTTACACACAAGTTCCACTGGAACACACAGTTTCTTTGTGCATTTTCAGCAGTTCTTTGCTCATATTTTGACGTGGCTGTTTTTTTTTTTAACCTCCACGATTGTGATCTCTGCCCAAGTAAACAATCATAATGTTAAAACTTGTCATTGTGGTGTCATCTACCACCCTCAGTTCTTTGAACTGGCCTATTTACAGTGGCAAAGTTGTAAACAAACTATTGCAAAACATGCAGTTTTGTGATCCACCTGGAGCATGCTACTTTTCCTCTGTTTACGCTGTTTTTAACCCAAGATAATGACAGTTTAACATTGTGTGAGGTCTAAAGTCTTAAAGCAGCAGGCAAAATTTTCTCTCTTGTCACATTTGCTATACTCTTGGCTTATGATACAAATTTTGTTCAAACTTTTGTGTAGTTTAGACAATTGTAAACTTGAAATGCGCTTGCAAATAATATAAATTATAAGCCTAATATTCAAGGCTTTATTAAATGTATTCATTCAGGCATTACATTTAATGTTTGCTGCCTTAATAGTTGATTTAGTTTCACTAATATCTTTTTCTGGAATGTTTTCCACTGTTTTCACCGTCTGATTTTTCTGGAAGCAATAAATGTGTCAAAATGTGTTTTTTTTGAGGGGTTATTCATAGTCAGCTGCTTGTCTCATGATGAAGGAATCCACATTGGTTGCTACTTTCTGTGGAAAGTCTGGAAGGAGTTTTGACACTTGCTGTATGCGACATGGGCCCTCGAGCAGTCATAAACTCAGCTGGGTGTCTAGTCAGTGGAAAATGTAAGCTGTTCTCTTAAAAGTGTCAGATGAAATGACATTCCCTGAGCAAACCCATTCTGATATCATAACCACAGCCAGGGTCTTATAAACAAAACACTGACTCATTTAGAAACTTCGGTGCTTCAAAACATGAAGTGTGCCATTTAAGTGGACAAGTGGGTGATATCAGCCTGTAGAAAGTTATGCTCATGGTTACTGAAAACTTGATATGGAGCCAAGTCCTGACCTTAACCTCAGGTCAGTTTTGGATATTATTATCTTGCACTCTGTACTTTGTACCATGACCTATTTTCCACCTTTACACATATTTCTAGATGATGACCTCGTTTGCTGTTAAATTGACAGCGAACCTTTTATTTTCCATTACGTTGATGGCAGATGATAAATTAATTTGCCATTACACTGACAGAAAATAATTGCTTCATTTACCCTTACATTGGGGTTAGATAAGAATTTAATTTGCCATTTGACTAAATAATGATTAAGTTCCCTGATACTTTGACATAATAATTTTATCCATCATTACATGACAGCAGAAAATGTCATTTTCAAGTATTTCCTTTACCAATACATGGGTGCTAAACATATAAATTTAATTTCCTTTACACTGACACTAAATTGTGTCAGTAAGTTACAGTAAATCAAGTTAAGATGTTTGATTGTCCTTTTATTTGTTGGACGTTAAATAAAAATCTAAATTTGTCATAACAGTGACAACAACAACATGATTTCTCATTGTTTTGACAGATATAGCATATATTTTTGGCTTCCAGCTATTTAAAGATAATGCATTTATCTCAACATTTACTGTTTGTGTTGTATGCTTCTGATCACAACGGAATGTTTTTGTTTGCATAATAATACCTGTCGCTTTCCACCCGTACTGAAGCATACACAAAATACAGCAACAAAACTGTCTCACAATGCTGATCTGTTTACCATTTTCCACCCATCCTTCCTCTTTGTTATAATTTGGTTTCATGTTTTGTTTTTTTTTTTTTTTGTTTTTTTTTTTCATTCCCTAATGAGAGGACTTGTTCCACTGGAACTGCATTCTGAGCTTTTGGACTAAAACATCTGCACATATGACTGACAGATGCTTATGGCTAGTGTAGACATCTCTCTGCTTATCTTAAACAGGAAAGCTTTTACCAGATAGAGAGGGGAAAGTTTAAGTGAAAGGCATGCAGAGAATTTCTAGTATGTATGTTCACTTTAAGGTTTTATTTAATTGAAGAAAATAGGTAGATAAAAGAAATCTACCTATGAGTTTGTTTTGTCCCGGTTAGTAATATTCATTTGGAAAGTAGTGTTTTATACTCACAAAGGCTGCAATTTTTGAATCAGAAATACAGTAAAGACAGTAATATAGTGAGATTCATATTTCATTTTTTTTTTTTTTTTGTGAAACTGTCTTTTTTTTTCAATTCTTTGATGAATAGAAAGTTCAAAAGAACAGCATGGACCACAAAACCAGTCGTGAAGGTAAATTTTGTTAGGATAAGGCAATATTTGGCAGAGATACAACTATTTGACAATCTGGAATCTGAGGGTGCAAAAAAATAAATATTGAGAAAATCACCTTAAAATTGTCCAAATGAAGTTCTTAGCAATGCATATTACTAATTAAAAATTAAGTTTTGATGTTTTTACATGGGGTCCTACGAAATCTGTTTTATTTTTTCCAAAATCATTTTTTTCCATTTTAATTTTTCTGGATTCAGTTTTTTTTCCGTTTTAATTTTTCTAGACTCCTATTTAATGGTTAAATTAAATTATATTAATCAAAAAGCATGTCCAATTAATTAAAAACTTAAACAATTTAACATCTGTTTATTAAAAGTTTAACAAAAATGGCATGTTTAGGGCCCTATGAAATGTTTTATTTTTGCCCACTTTATGTTTTATTGTTACCAAATTCTGTGTTCTAGCATGTCTAATTATTTGAATGCATAAAAACAAGTTTCATTTATTCTTACAATAGCCTTGTGAAATGTATATTTTTCTCAGAAATTGTGTGTTGTGTATTTGCATTTTAATATAAAATGAAATGCAGGAATAAAGCATTAATTTAATTTATTTTTTAATGAATGAAAATTAAACATTTGTACATTTTTGGCAAATAAAGGGGGTTTACTATTACAATTAAAACATTGAAGAAATATATGATTATTCCTTAAAAATAAGGTTTTAATAATTTACAAATATACCCGTGCTACTTAAGCAGGTTTTGTGGTCCGAGGTAACATTTATTAATATTAATATACTTTTTTGTAACTGTGTAAAAATTATTAACTGTAACTTTTGAGCAATTTAATACATCCTTGCTAAATAAAAGTCTTGATTTATAAAATAAATAAATAAAATCAAATCTTACTAACCCCAAATAGGGTAAATAAATAAAATCTGTGTACATTTTTTCCACATTTTTTTTTTTTCATTGTTTTATTATACACTTTTGTATTGCAGTCATCATTAACTGGTTTTGCTTCAGGTTTAGTAGTGTTATCAAGCCTCTAAATAAATAAAGAATTTAAAAAAAGTCTGTAAATGTTTCAAATGCCACACAGATGATGACAGATGATGTGTTTACCTTTATAGAAAAATTACAGTTAATCTCTGCATCAGCTGCACCGTTGTCAGTTTCAGTATTTGGTAACAGTTTTGTGTACACAGGAGAGTGAGAGAATATCGATAGTGTTTGTATTGCTCGCAAGACTCTGAGAAAATAGTGTCATGCAGACGTGTTCAAAATAAGCCTGACATGTGATAACTGAATGATAGAAAAAGAAAAGCTGCTCTTCAATAATAACGGCACAAATCCACTGTCCCAGGAGTCAGACAGGAGAAAACGAGGGGAATTAACACCCATGGAAAGTATGCTGCGGGGAGCGCTTGATAACACAGCTGCCCTTCTGCCCAGCTCAGCTGATTTAGATTTTCCATCACGATGGGAGGGGCAGCATGAAAGAGATATACAGTGAGTCGTGAGATGAGCGATACAGATCATTGTTTTACCACAGTGCGTGTCCTGAAATGGTATGACTGAATTGAGCAGAGATTGGCCGAACTGGATCTGAGCTGCATGGAAAGCAGTGGCACATAGTTTCCAAGACTTGCACTCTCAGGGTGTGTGTGAGTCTGTGATTAGTCAGCACAGCCATTCGTTTCAGTTCAGAATGGGAAAGTGGGGTGGAGCCTGCTAGCAGAGTCACCCCTCCCCTGCAGTGGGCGGAGCCTGCTGTTGTGCAGCTGAGAGGGGCCTTTATATAAAAGGAGACGGATGAGTGAGCTGCAGTCTTACAGAGCTTTCAAGACGTTTGATCTGTAGTGCGGGAGCACAGACTATTCTAGAAGATTCTCTCTCTCAAGAAAACAGCGTCACGTGACCGCAGTGCAAGAACGCAAGGGGGTTTATTTTCTCTGCGCTGCTCAGTTTGACCCATTTCCTTTGTGAAAACACTCTAGGCTCTCTGCTGGACTGAGGCTGTCTGAAAAGGACAGGAAGAAAGGCAGAAGCGAAGAGGGTGATTTTGAAGCATTTGTTTCCTGAAGCAGGGTTCATTCGTGTCCTCACGCTGGGGAAGGCAAAACGGACGCGTCTCAGCCCCTCCTGCCCTTTACATTCTCTAACCTCTCAAGTCCTCCGGAAGATCCGTCAGCGGGCTTCAGTCATGCACCTGAAAACCATGAAGTGTAACCCTTTCTGCCTTATCGCCTCCTTGGAGGATCCGGATATGTTTAACAGACCTGAGCAGAGGGTAAGGCTTCATTGACATATGGTGCCTTACAATATCAAAATAGCATTATGCTTTAAATAAATGCTGGAATAATTAAGTCAATCTGCTAGAATGGCATTAATCAGAATGAATGACAAAACGGATGATAGCAATCTCGTCTTTACTGATGCTGACTTAATTTGTGCTTTCTGTGTGGCTTGTGGTTGGCTAAATGACCTACTTATGCATGATTTATGTATTTAGCTAATGATCTAGTTGGTTGGTTGTGGTGGTAGTGGTTAGGACATGGAAAAAATGCTGTGGGAACATTTAATGAGCATTTGGCTGGACAATTTGGGGGTTTTGTATCTGACGTAAGCTATTACGCACACAACACCTATGCACAATAAGAATAACCCTGGATTTGCGGATCGTACTCTATTAAATCTCTTCATAGCTTGAAATGGTCCATCAGGACTCTCTCTGTCAGGTCCGTCTGCGTGTTCGCAGCGTGCAGTAAGTCTCTGTTACCGTGGAAACCAATATCTTGCCGCGCACTGACAGACGTGGTCATTTTTAGGATGTGTATTAGATTAGTACTGTGTGCGTCAGTACGGTTTAATATAGAAGCGTTTACTGAATATCAATCTGGCAGCATCCCCAAAAACAAGCTAAATGGATTCGGCACTATAATGTCTTAGAGCACAGGCTCGCCACAGGGTGGTGGGTAATCTTGTGGTTTAGGCTTAAGGCTGGTTAGAAAGGCTGTCAGTCTGGCTCTGAGCCTAAATGGGGGCACACTTAACACTTGAACTCAGATTGCTCCACAGGAAATGTTTATTTGTGTGCTCCTGAGTCACATGCAAAATGTTCACTTCTTCGTTTTTGTTTCCACGAAGATGGAAAGTCAAATGGATTCATGCGTGATGTTTTCCTCTCATCCACAGGCAAGTTTTGAGGATCTGTTCCGTGCCTTTGACCGAAATGTCACCTTCCAGTTCTTTAAGAGTTTCCGTCGGGTGAGAATTAACTTCACCAATGCTCTCGCAGCTGCAGAGGCAAGAGCAAAACTGCACAAAAGTGACTTTAACGGCAGGGAGGTGCGACTCTATTTTGCCCAGGTATGTCAACTTAAATGAGCCCATATGAACAATAATACAGTAAATTTATTGTCATTATATATGTATTTTTTTCTTTTATTATTAGAATTTTTTTTTTAATCTTTGCTGTTTTTTTTATATATATAGAAAATAATTATTATTTTTATAAACATTATTAAATAATATTTTTATTCATTTTATTATTATAATTATTTTATTTATTCTCATTACAATTCTCATTTCATTTTTCTCAATACAATTATTTTTTCAGTATTAAAAAAACATTTTGTTATTATAATATATAGATGAAAATAATATTTTATCATTATTTTCATTTGTATATTATAATTTTATTTTTTTAGTATTTCTGTGTTTCATACATATATAGATTTTATAAAATTACTGTTACTTTTCATATATATATATGAAAATTATTTTTTTTATTATTAGAATTTTTTCTTTTGTTTTTTTATAGATAAATATGAAAAATTAGGATTATTGTTTTATTAACATTGTTAAATAATATATTTTTATACATAATATTATAATTATTTTATTTTTTAGTATTACTGTTTCTTCTTTCTTTTTTTCCTTTTGTATAAAATAATTGTATTTTTCATATTTATTTATATATATATATATATATATATATATATGAATATGAATATATATGAATATGAATATATATATATATATATATATATATATATATATGTATGTATATGTATGAAAATTGATACAATTATTTGATTATCATTGTTCTTTTTTTATTTTATTATAATTGTTTATCATTTGTTTTTTTATAGATAGACAGATATGAAAAATAATACAAATTATTTTATTATCATTGTTAATACATTTTTTTTATTTTATTATTATAATTATTTTATTTTTTTTCCTTTCTTTTTAAATCATCTGTCAAATGTATGTAATAATGGCCACTAAACAGAATTTATTTTTTATTATTATTTTTTGTAATGACCAACTGACTGTATATTTTACCAACTGACTGTAATAGCATTATTATTATATACTATACTATACTATATGTACTATTATTATTTCAAAAGATTCTATATTGATTATGATGTGCAAATCGTGGCATTTTGCACTCAATTGTGTAGTCATTGCTAAGCTCTAATGTCTTTCCATTTTTGCATCATAGTTTATTTTGCAGTAATGACCAACTGTGACTACCATTATTCTTTAGTCATTACTGTTTATTTCATCACACCTACTTTCCGATTATCACCCAAAAAAATAAAAATCTTCTATTTTTCCACCTTGTCTTCTTTCTAGTCTGTGCACATTGGCAGTCCACACCTGGAACCTCCTAAACCAGACAAGCAGTTCCTCCTGTCCCCTCCTCCATCACCTCCTGTTGGTTGGGAGCAATCAAAGGACGCCACACCTGTCATTAACTATGACCTTTTGTGTGCCATCGCCAGACTAGGGCCAGGTATGAAACACGTTTCTAAATGTAATTCTTTTTCTGAATGTTCCATTCTTAAAAAAAAGGTCAGTGCATAAATTATTCATTTAATTTGACCTAATAATACCTTCTCTCTGTTTAACAGGTGAAAAGTATGAACTCCAACCAGGAACTCCCACCACTCCCAGCGTGGTTGTTCACGTTTGCGAAAACGATCAAGAAAGCTCAGGAAACGAGGAGGATATGGATGGAGGCAGACGTCCACGTCCAAAAATCGTCCAGACCCGTAGACCAGAATACACTCCCTCAGTCATGCAGTGAGCTTAGCGAAGCTCTCATTGTGCCATAATCTTTGCTTTAGTATCACAGGACCCTCTGGGGGGATCTGCCGTGGCATGCAGTTGCTCCTCCAGACCACTAGAGGATGCCTTAAGACAGAACCTCGGCCCTGTGGAGAGAGACATAATGTCCTCCATCTCACAGGGCAAAGGGGTTCATTGCATGCATTCGATGGTAGAGTGACTCATTTTTCCGCAGGCTGGGGGCTTTCAAAAGTGCTTTCATTGGTAACTGTGGCCATGGAGAACATGAGTCTCCTATTGTGTAGTGTTTTTTGTATTTTGGGAAGCATGTTGAATCCCAGTCAGTGGGTGTGATAATATTAGTTTATTTCGTTTTAGTTTAGCTTGATATTTTCAGGCTCTTATTTAAGTCATATTTGTGCAAGATTACTGGAACTTAAACTAGAGTAAATGCTGAATATGAAGTAAATATTTTTGTCATAAAATTTGGGGGGTTATTTTTCCCATTCATATGGCAATTGTACGTCTCGTTGCACCATGTGCCTCAGCATGTTCCTAAATTACATGATTAATAACGATTAAGTGCGTTCGTATAATGTTTTCTTTTCTAGATGTAAGCAGTAAGGCGAGTTATACGAGAGTCCACTGTTTTAACGTTTTTAAAAAAACTGACTTTTTAAAAAAAAGACTCTTAAACGCCCAAAGTAGTTCTTTATCTGTTAGGATGTACTGAATGGCATGGTCCTCAATTTCATGCACTCGAGTCATTTGTAGGACCATAACACTGTAATTAGTTTTGATGGAAGACTGTTACACTCTTTACCAAGATGAACACCAATTGATTTTATTACATTGAGCTTAATAATGTATTTCTGATGCCTTTTACTGTTTGTTATGTCTGTATATAATGGTATTTGCTGTTTTTTACTTGGTTTTGAAGATGTTTCTGATCTGGCAGTGGCTTGGGTGTTCGTCCTGTCATACATAAATAACAGCCATAACATGTCATTAAAATGTTTTTTTCTTCAAAGTCGTGCTATGTCCTTTTTAGCCTTTATTTAAAAAAAAGCGAAACTGCATTTTAGTCTGCGAAATTGTGAGTGTTCTGACTTTTCAGCCCACATGCCTCTTGAGTTTTATGCATTTAGCCATTTTCAAAAGATGACTCAGCGTTCATCCAGTATGCTGGTATTGCAGTAATGACGCAAGTCGAGGACTTTTCAAGGTGATGTCTCTTCTTTTTTGCCTTGAAATAGAATCTAAGTCTCGAATGCCTGCCTGTCTCAATGTAAACCATTGTTCCCACTTGCATGTGGAGTTATTCAGCATCAAGGTCAAGCTGTTGATAGCAGAGTTGATAGAAATATCTACAGTCCGCGGTGACTCACGTTCATCTCCGCCAACATGTTTTTTAACCAGCTTGTTAAAGTCAAAAAGATGTGTTCAAAAATATCTTTCCCACATTGACTGTTCATTAGGGCTGGATCGGCGCAGGATCTGACCAGGTCATTGGTCAGCTAGCCCCATGAAGATGATGACCTTGACTTGTTTTGGATTCATTAAAGCTGTTGACATCTTGAGAGGGTTGGATCCTTGTGAATAAGTCTCTCTATGTTCATTATGGGGTGGAACCCTGATCTCAGATACTGTCCTGTCTGCCTTTAGTGATTTTTTTTTTTCTAGGAGAGCTACAGGGAGAGTAGTAGGAAAGATCCACAACACGCTTTTTTGGCTTCTTTTGCATTAAACCAAAACTTTCCATTCGCACCAGAAACTATAAGGTATGTCTATTATGTTTAGTTTATATTATATACCTTTCTTAGTTGCTTAAATATTAGTATCAGTTTGTGTATTTCTATTGTATACTGGACTGCTTTGCTTTGACGATGAAAAAAACGTCATTTATTTTGAAATATTTTGTAATAGTATAAATACCTTCAATGTAGCGCCCTATGGAATCTGTTTCATTTTTTTCCAAATGCTGTTTTTTCCGTTTTAATTTTTCCACAAAAAACGTAAAATACACTTTCATTTTTACCGAATTTGGTGTTGTCCATTAATTTTCTGGATTCCATTTTAATGGTTTCATTTGATTTTAATAGTTAAAATCATCTCTAATTAATTCATTTTATATATAAAAAATATATATTTTTTATTCATTCAGAAATACTGTGTTGTGTATTTACATTTTACTTTATTTAAATAGTATTTTTGCAGCTTAATATTCACAGACACTAGTCCTTATCATGTTTAGATTTAAGTTTCCTAACCTACTTTTGATTTATTCATCCAAAGTATGTCAAATTCTGTACCTTTTCCTGGTAAATTCCATTAATTAAAAAATAAATTAATGCATTTATTTTGAAAAAGTACTTTAACACTGTGTATATATGTTTACAAATTAATAAAATTGTATTAGCATTCAGATATAAAATATTAAGATGATGAGAACCAAATTCAGTCAAGTGTGTTAAAATGGTTTATTGATTGTATATATTTGGCAATATATACAGTGCATTGCGAAAGTATTCATACTCCATTTGTTTTTTGTTTTTTTGTTTTTTTCACATTTTATGTTAAACTGCTTTAAATTACTTTTTTCCCCACATCAATCTACACTCCATACACCATAATAACAAAGCAAAAAACTGATTTGTGACAACTTTTCAAATGAAACACTAAAATAAGTACATTGCATAAGTATTCATACCCTTAACTCAGTACTTAGTTGAAACACCTTTACAGCCTCAAGTCTCTTTGGGATGATGCGACAAGCTTTGCACATCTGCATTTGGCAAATATCTGCCATTCTTCTCCTCACCTCTTCACCTGTCAAGCTCTGTTAGCTTGGATGGGGGCTGGCAGACATTTCAGGTTTCTCCAGAAATATTTGATTGCATTCAAGCCAAGGCTCCAGCTGGGCAACTCAAGGACGTTGACAGAGTTGTCTATAAGTCACTCTTGCTGTGTGCTTAGGGTCATTGTCCTGTTAGAAGGTGAACCCTCTGCCCAGTCTAAGGTTCTGAATGCGCTAGACTGGGTTTTCATTAAGGCTATCTCAACATTTTTGAGCTTTCCTTCTACTCTAATGCATCCTTCAGTCCCTGCCACTGAAAAACAACCCCACAGCATGAGGCTGCTACCAGCACACTTTACTTTTAGGATGCTACTTTGCAGGTGATGAGCAGTGCCTAGTTTCCTTCATACATGATGCTTGGAATTGAGGTTCATGAGACCAGAGAATCTTGTTTCTCACAATCTAAGAGTCTTTAAGGTGCTTTATTGCAAATTCCAAGTGGGTTTTCATGTGTCTTCACTAAGGAGAGCACTGAGTTTGGCCACACCGCCATAAAGAGGCTCGGTGGAGTGTTGTAGTGATGGTTGCCCTCCTGTAAGTTTCTCCCATCTGCATATATGATTATGTGACAGTCAGATTCTTGATCACCAGTATAACCAAGCCCTTCTCCATCAATTGCTCAGTTTGGCCAGGGGCCAGCTCGAGGAAGAGTCCTAGTTGTTTCAAGCTTCAACCATTATGGTTAATGGAGGCTACATGCTTCTGTGAACCTTCAATACACCAGATTTTTTTTCTTCTAAACTCTTCCAAAGATCTGTGTCTTGATACAAGCCTGTTTCAGAGCTCTACAGGCAGTTATTTTGACCTCAGGGCTTGGTTTTTGCTCTGATATGCATTTTCAGCTGTTAGACCTTTTTTGAGATGTGCGTGCCTTTCCAAATCACACTCATTCAAATGAATTTGCCACAGTTTAACTCTGCTCGAAGTATAGTAACATCTACAAGCAACATGAGTGCTCCTGAGCTAAATTTCAAGTGTCCCAGAAAAGGGTATGAATACTTATGCAACTGAATCACTTATGCAAATTTCAGTTTTTTATTTCTAATAAATTTTGGTTACAAACCTGTTTTGTGCTTTGTTTTCATGGTGTATGAAATGTAGATTGATGTGGGAAAAAAGGAATTTAAAGAAAATTAACATAAGACCGCAAAATAACAAAATGTGAAAAAAATGAAGGGGGTATGAATACTTTCGCAAGGCACTGTATATATATATATGTATTCCTAAAGATAAATGAACCAAATAATGAAAATAAATAAATAAAAAACATACAATGGATTCCATATATTGAGTATATATTGAGTTTAGTGTCTATATCAACAGTGGGAAGAATGCTGGAGCAGAACTTCACAGATGTCCATGCTCTGTTGGTGTCCTGGTTGCAGCACTACATCAATGAGACGTGGGTGGTGGGAGCAGCTCCATATGTGCCACCACATCATCCACCTGTGCATTTGAGTGGGGCTCCAGTCCAAGATAAAGGTCACGGCATGATCTACATCTGTCTGATGGTGGGACTCTTCAGTTTCTTTACCTTTGGCATCATGTTCAGCTATATTCGCTCAAAGAAGGTGGAGAACTCTCAGGATCCATATCATCAGTATATAGCTAAAGACTGGGCTAGTATAGCATCTCCTATGGTCATCAGCAACCCAGCTACTCTTGGACACCTTCCGGGGTACAGTGGAAGAGAGCAGGAGCAGGCCTAAATTACTGCCTAGATTTTCTGCTTCATTAAATTCAAATGTCACTGTTGTTCATTCAATGAAAGTAGCCTGTTCATTACCTCCACAATAAAAGATAAACAATTTAATTCTACAGTCAATTTTGTTTTATAAATGCCACAGGTTCATCGCAGCTGCAGTCGTAAGGCTAGTTCACAATGTCCCAACAAACACCAACCTTGAACAGTTGTGTGATTTTGTTGGATCAGTGTGCTAACCCTGTTGCCATTTGTTGTCATAAAAAGATCACATTAAACTGGCATTTGTAAGGTCATGGAATGTTTGAGAAGTCTAATAGGATTTTCCAAAAATATCTTACATGCTTGATCATGAATGACTGGCATGACAATGAGGTAAGCTTTCCTGACAACTACAGAAACAAAATAATTACTCTGCCCTCTAGAGACTGTGGACAAAATTACTAGTCACTATATATTACTTCATCCAACATGTAAAAAAACATAAACGTTTTTTTACATGTACAACTTTTTTTCTTTTTTTTTAATGGTAATAATAAATGATTCTTGAGTATTTTGAGCATATTGCATTAATATTTATCTGCCAAATAATTTAATTAGTTAATATTAATAATTAATATTAAAGATTTATTTTACCCCAACATTAAAACAATAAATAAAATATTTTTGTACTATTTTGTATTTAGCACATCTATATTAAGCAGTACAACTATTTTTTTAAATTAATAATATATTAATATTTATCTGCCAAATAATTTAATTAATTTATGTTAATAATTAATATTAAAGATTTGTTTCACCCCAAAATTAAAACGATAAATAAAATAAAATATTTTTGTACTATTTTTATTTAGCGCACATATCTATATATTAAGCAGTACAACTTTTTTATTTTGAATTAATAATAATAAATAATTCTTGAGCATATTTCAGTATTATTATCTACCAAATCATTTAATTAATTTGTTCATATTAATAATTAATATTAAAGGTCTATTTCACCCCCAAAATAAAAAATAAATAAAGTTTTTTTTTTAAATTATTTTTTTTCTAGCATATATATCTGTATATGAAGCAGCACAACTCTTTTTTTAAAATTGATAATAATAAATGATCATTGAGCATTATGAACATATTACATTAATATTTATCTGCCAAATAATTTACTTAATTTGTTCAAATTGATAATTAATAATAAAGATCTATTTCACCCCCAAAATAAAAAAAATATATATATATTTTTTTAATTATTATTTTTATTTAGCACAGCAGTACAACTCTTTTTTTTAATTGATAATAATAAATGATTCTTTGAGCATATTACATTAATATTTATCTGCTAAATAATTTACTTAATTTGTTCATATTAATAATTATTATTAAAGATCTATTTCACCCCAAAATTAATAAAAATAAATAAAATATTTTTATTTAGCACATATATCTATATATTAATCAGCATAACTCTTTTTTTGAATGACACTAAATACTGGAGTAATGACTGCTGAAAATCAGCTTTGCCATCACAGGAATCAATTACATTTAAAAATATATTAAAACAGAAATAAAAAAAAAATCAGAATATTTTGTTATGTAATACAAAAATAAAAAATTCATAAAAATGTAATAAAAATAATATTTTTAATATATCTGTGAATAGATGGATAGATTGAAAAGTAGTTATACATCACCATGGTAGTATTTATTGCATTTAATTTTCTGCTAGTTTTGAATAAAACAAGACAATGATTGTTTCATACTGTATTACAGTCATAATAAAAACAAGGAAGGAGCAAAATCATCTTAATCACACCAATAATAGGCCAACAGGTGAAATACAACTGTGCATTTTATTGTATCCTCATTTAAGAAGATTCTGCATCCATGTGATGAGTCCTTGTCTGGTGTTCTGAGATGTTCTTGCGGTCTCCATCTGCTCCTTTTGCTTCCTTTCTTTCTCTCGTTCCTGCTCCTGTCTGAGCAGCTGATCAGTTTTCAGTATTTTCTCCAGCTCTCTCTTCAGGCTGTAATGTACCATCTGCCTGCTCATGAGAGGCACAATCAGGTTAAAATTGTCTACTTTCTTGTTGAGTTTCCCCAGTTCATCAGCAAACGCAGCACAGTGCTCCTTCCACTGAAGGGTTTCTGAGTGTCTCATGGGTTCTCCCAGCCTGGCCCTGACCTCCTGTAACCTCTCCCTCATTTTAGCAATGGTTTCCCTGATTTCCTTCTGTGCCACGATCCATTCAGGCTGGTAACCGTTGTCTATAAGGATTCTATTGAGGTTGTGCGTCATGGGGTCCATATACGGGTTATAATCAAACTTGTTGAGCGGTTTGCCGGTCCCACTGAGGTTCTTAAAGTCTCCACGGGCCATCGACTCCTGGATGAGGTCCTCAACCAGTCTCTCCACCGCCTGAGTGATTTTGATCTGCTTGCTGCGCAAACGTGCATCTCGCGTCACCATTGCTCCTTCGTCCGCTGCCGCTTTCTCCATCTCCTTCCGTCGATACTCCAGGACCTGGTCGGTGGCACGGTCCACACGAAACTGTCGGTACTGTCGTTCTCTTTGGCTTGGAGTCCCAGAACCAATGCCTTCAAAACTGAGGTAATGACGGTGTTGAGGAGCATTGCTTTTAATTTTATCTTCCTCTTCTTCCTCCATTGATTGGGTGTACTGTGAAGCTGACTTCTGCCGGGCAAGGTGGGCAAGAACAGCCCGATAGGCCTCCTCTATCTGGGAAAACAGAGCGGCGTCTGCCGTGGGAGCGCCGGAGTCTGGATGGTAGAGCTTGGCCATGCGTAGGTAAGCTTCCTTGATCTCTGCAGGGTCGCTGGCTCCATCATCAGGCAACTGCAGTATACGGTAACTCTCTCTCAATCTGCGGCTGACAGCTCCAGAACTGAGAGCTCGCAGGTTAAGGGAACAGTACAGAGGAAGAAATCTGCGGAAGTCGCAGTTGTGCAACCGTAACAACACCAAGCAGCTCATTGTACCTATTTGCAAATGGAAAGTAAATATTAGGAAATTACAAAATAAAGCTAAATTAAGTTTAAAAACTGCTTTTCAGTATACAGTGTCACCAAAACATTTGAATGACTGACTCCTGTGTATGAACTTAACTACTTTAAAAAGAAATTAACCCAAACACCAGTAAATGTCCTATACAGTTTTATCATTTTTTTAGGTTTAGAATTTTAAACTTGTCAAACATTGTTTTGAAACCTGTAATGCTTTAAAAATATTAAAGTGCTATTTTTACTAGCTAATACTTTTAATATTTTAGAGACAATTTATTTTTTTTAAGCTCCAAGAAAGAAAGATTCATTTTAAAAATCTAGTATTTCGGAAAATAGCAATAACTTTTTTCAAAAATTACAACACTAAATATTATATATACACTACCAGTCAAAAGTGTTTGAACAGCAAGATTGTTTTTTTTTAAGTCTCTGTTCACCAAGCCTGCATTTATTTGGTCTAAAATACAGCAAAAGCAAATATTGTGAAATATATTTACTATTTGAAATAGCTGCTTTCTATTGAATATATTTCAAAATGTAATATATTCCTGTGATCAAAGCTACATTTTCCAGCATTATTACTCCAGTCATCAGTGTCACATGGTCCTTCAGAATCAGAAATCATTATAATATGCTGATTTGCTGTTCAAGAAACATTATTATTAAACATATTTAATGTTGTTGTTGTTGTTAATAATAATAATAATAATATTAATTATTATTATTATTATTATTATTATTATTATCATCAATATTTAAAACAGTTCAGTAAAAAAAAAAAAAAATCAGGATTCTTTGATGAACGGAAAGATTCAAAGATGACCATTTATCTAAAATAAAAAGCTTTCGTAGTATTATAGACTATATCATTCAAAAGCATGGAGTCAGTATCATTTTTATTTAGCAAGGATGCTTTAAATGGACCAAAAGTGATGATAAAGACATTTATAATGTTACAAAAGATTACAATGTTAAGATAAATGCTGTTCTTCTGAACTTAGCCTACTATTCATCAAGGAAACCTGAAAAAAATCTACTCAGCTGTTTTCAACATAATAATAATAAATGTTTTTTTGAGCAGCAAATCATAATATTAGAATGATTTCTGAAGGATCATGTGACGAGTGATGATGCTAAAAATTCAGCTTTGAAATCACAGTAATAAATTACATTTTAAAACGTATTCAAATAGAAAACAAGTATATAAAAATTGCAGGCAAGGTGAGCAGAAGAGACATTAAAAAACATTTAAAAACTTACTGTTCAAAAACTTTTGACTGGTAGTGTAAATCAACACTATGAAAGTTGTCACTGGGGCGGTACCTTTTCACCTGGACACCTTTGTACCTTATTTAAAGGTACATATTAGCACCTAAATGCTATATATTTGTAACGCTCCAGTCACTAGTTTTGTGCCTTTTTTCTAAAAGTGTGGCGTTTTCAAAAGTTAAACCATTGAGCTTTTATTTTGGCGGAGAAACTGTCAATCAAATTAGGGCTCGTTTATTTACATTTCATGTAGGTTTAGGACATGCTAGATTTTTGCTTATGTTATAATGCTATAATGTTTCTCGATGATTACGATAGATGTATTTGATGATATGCCCACAAAGTACTCCGGTGTTATTGTCATGTTTGTAGTAGCATAAAAGCTAATCTTCAAAACTAGCCTACATGTCAAACATGAACACGTTACATGATCGTATGATAATGCAGCCTAAATAAATCGCACAAAAATATATAGCAAGGGCATACCTCACTAATTTTGCTCGGATTTCTCCACTGCAAAGTGAGTTAGGTCAGCATGTCTTTGCGTTTTGAATGACACCGTTTTGAATGTGTGCACTGGGGTTTGTTGTTATATTAATGTCGAACAGAATGCGGGGAAATGTAGTCACCGTTTTCAGGGCAAAACGCAGTATAGACTTTGTCCTTTAGATGGCGACAAAGCGCAATTGCTTTGAAAAGGATATTTAAGACTTGGGCCTCCTTTTTCTTAAAAATACATTTTGAAATTGAATTTTGAAAATGACTGTGCAACACACATCTGCTGTTATTCTCTTTTACACAAGTCTGGCTTTTTTGTGAGACTGTCTACCAGTAAGATTGGTTGGTTTTCAGGTGTTTTTTTTAGCATAGTTCATAGTTTTTTCATCTAATTGCATAAATAAGTGATATTTATGATGTTAATGAATTGGTATTGTAATTAATTAGCCCGACCCAAAAGACATTAGTTCACATTCTCTCCATCATTGACTGCAGAAGGTTAATGTGAGTTAATGGGTGGCCTTCAAATGGGTGGATTGCAAGATTTTTCCATATTGTGTTCACATGACCTTTCCTAAACTGAACTGTTTTAGAAGCCATCCAATTTAAGCACATGTAGAGATTTGTGGTGAATGAATTTATGACATACTGAGAGGTCTTTTGTTTGTCCATATTTTGTGGTAATAGCACTCTATGAACTCCTTAATTAATGTTTTTATATATATATATATTTTTAAACCATCTTTATTTTCCAGAATAGTTTTTTCCAGGCTTTTCTCTTTGTTTAATTGTTTAAAATCCAGGTTGCTCTCAGATTTTTGGACTCCAATAGGTCCCCAATAGTGTGTTTTCCACTATCAAGTTTACTAGATTAAAACAAAACAGATGTTTACATTCAGATTTCTCTATGAGTGTGATCTGTCATGTGAGTAAGCAATTGGTGAACTCATTTGCCCAGAGGACCATGAGAGCTTTTTAGCATCTCAGAAATCAATATTGTGAGATCAATGGGTCTCTGCTGAAGTGCTTTTCCCATCGCACAATCTGTGTCACACGTACACGGGGACACAAAAGAACCGAAAAAAGGGCCACAAAGACCTCACATCAAGCTTTGCAGCTGGAAAGAAGGCTTAAAAATAGCGTTCGAAGAGAACACTGCTTTTCAGGATAGACTGCAAAATGACCAACTTCACAGATGAAGATCTGGACAACTATTTGCAAAATCAGGTGACCTATTTATGCTGTCATGGGTACAGAGATCTAAACTGGACGAAAGTATTAACTTTAACTGATTCATGGTGCTTAATTTATTTTATTCCTAAAGCCAAAAGAAATGGGTCATTGGTTTGACTTGTTTACAGAAAGCTTATTTTGTTCTGCTGTGTTAATTGTGGTAAAATGTGTTATTGTCAGGTGGATCTCAGGCATCGTCAGGTTTCAAAGTCTGTAGAAGATGTGCAGAAAATCATAAAAGATCTTACAGCTGAGGTCAGCTCAAAGGATACTCGTTTCCAGTCCATTGCAAACTCTGGAGTTCATAATACCAGCCTCAAAGTAATACTTCATGTAGGCCTGTTGTCTGTTATATGATGAATAACTGCATTTTAAATAATGGCTGCTTTAGTAACATTGCAATTCCTCTGGTGTCCACAATCCGATTTAGGACCAGCCAGCCTTAGTGTCAAAATGGTCTGCATTACTTCGGGGAAGATGCACATACAACCCCGCCATCCAAGTAAGCAACAGAAATGTCAGCTTAGAAAACTAAAATATTTTTCAGTATACTGCAGTATATGCATGGACCATTATTGCTATACACACGCAAACGCATATATACATACATATATATAGTAAAACTGTAATGGTAAAACTGTACAGCTGTTTTTTTTTTGCATTGATTTGTGTATATACTGATAGATTTTTTGTTCATTTCTGCAGGTGCTTACTCCAACTCTATTCCTGATTTCGGTGCCCCTACAGGGTCTGATGGGCTATAAGGAGAGGCGAACACGTCAGTGGCGTTACTACACGCTAAGCGGGTCTCGCCTCCTCTCACCAGTCCGTGAGCCAGAGAAACTCCACCAGTGGCTGGAGCTGGAGAGTTTCGTCAATCCGAGTCAGGAGTGGCATGATGCCCGCATGACCATGGAGGGTGATATTGTGCCAGCCAAGGTGGTGAACGTCTTCAGAGAGCATCTTGAGGCATCCATAAAGACCTGCGGACTAACAAGTTAGAATTTTTATAGTGTCCACTTGTTTACTCAAACAGAACAAGAGAGAAGAATTTTCTAAATTCGATTTCCATCTATTTTCCGATTCATTTTTCACTTCTTGTCTGGTAAATAATCACAAATTCTGGGATTACAGATTGATACACTAGTGCTTAAAGGGATAGTTCACCCAAAAAATGAAAATTCTATCATTAATTGCTCACTATGTCATGGTACTCACGTGAACATGTGTCAAAGAATCACACAGAAGAGAAGAAATTGTTGAATGAAGTTGTTCATTTTGTTTTCTTTGCACACAAAAGGCATTCTTGTAGCTTTATAAAAATAAGGTTGCACCACTGATGTCACATGGACTATTTTATCAATGTGCTTACTACCTTTCTGAGCCTTGAATGTGTCAGTTGCGTTGCTGTCTATGCAGGGTCAGAAAGCTCTTAGATTTCATCAAAAATATCTTAATTTGCATTCTGAAGAGCAAAGGTTTTACGGGTTTGGAACAACATTACGGTGAATAATTAATGATAGAATTTTCATTTTCGGGTGAAAAATCCGTTTTAAAAATCCTCATTTGACAGCAGACTCAACATGGGCAAGCGTAAATGTGAACTACACAAAAAGTGTAACAGCTTATGCAGCATTTCTTTTGTTTTAACTTTCTTACTGACTTTCTTTGACAGGTAAGGTGAGTATTCTGGAATCAGTTGGGTCAGTGGTGCGTGTTGCTGTGGAAACATCAGAGGCTCAAATTGAGGTGGAATTGGTTCCTACAGTGGAGCTAATGAACTACTGGCCAAAGAGAGCTAGGTGGCCCCGGCTCTTTCGAAGATGGCCCTCCACAGAGCGCGCTCGCTGTATTAAGGTCAGTGGGTCTATATACATAGGAATTTAAGGGTTGTTTTTCTTCTTCTTTTTTATATTGTGAAAAATATTATACTGTGTAATATTGTGAAATATTATTATATTTAAAAGAATTGTAGTCTATTTTAATAAACTTTAAAATGTAATTTATTCATGTCATGGCAAAACTGAGTGTTCATTACTTTATTATTAATTTACTGTACATTATTTTGATTATTTAACTGTCTTCAGTGTTACATGATCCTTCAGAAATCATTCTAATTTGCTTATTTGGTATTTCAGAAACATTTCTTGTTGTGCTGCTTATGAAACACTACAATTCAAAATTTGTAACAATTAAGTAACAATTAAGACATTTATAATGATGCAAAAGGTTTCTATTTCAAATAAATACACTTTTAATTCTAATGGGCTACATGCTCCCTTGAACTTTATAGTCAATAATCCTGAAAAACATAAATAATAAGCAGCAAGCTGTTTTTAGCATTTCACATTAATAAATTCATAATAAGTTAATAAGTCATTATTAATTGCGCACCAATAATAACTGACATCAACTGAGCACCAAATAAGCATATTAGAATAATTTCTGAAGGATCATGTGACCCTAAAGGCTGGAGTAATAGCTTTACAATTACAGGAAAAATTACATTTACAATGTACTAAAATAGAAAACCGAAGTTGTTTAGACACCTATTGTATCCGTTAGTTTTCTTCTTCTTTTACTCTGGAAGTCTATGGCAGCCCATTGAACCGCTTGCAGAACAGTTATGAAATTTGGCACACAAATAGAGGACAGTCTCATCATTAACCACAGCAAATTTGGAGTCTCCAACTCAAACTCTCTAGCGCCACCAACAGGCCAAATTTGCACTCATGTTTCTGCTAATAATTTTTAAACTTAAGGTCTAAAAGCAAAGATTTTCGAATTTGTCCTAAACGCTTTGTCTAATTTTCACCAAAATTGGCTCAGATCATCTCAAGAGTATTCTAGCAAAATGTCATCAAAAGCTTTTTGATACGCTAAACCCTTTATGTAAAGCGTGTTAATGAATTTGACAAAGTTTGTGCAAAAACTGACATATCTCCGCAAAGCTTTGGTGGATTCTGATCAAACCTGGTATGTGTTATAACAAGCATGACCAGAGGGCACATAAGTAGTTTTGGCACAGCGCCACCTACTGGTCAAAAGATATCAAATATTGACATTGCTTATAACTTTTTGGCCAAAAATCATAAGACTGAACATTCAAACGATAGCTAATTTCACTATGTCAGCCTTTTTGGGCATAGGCCATTTTGAGATTTGTAGTAAAATGCTATATCAACAAATGTCTTTAACAGGGGTCACCAACCCAGGAGAACCTTGGTCTTTACTGAGAAATTAAAGAAAGCTTCTTAGCTCTTCATTTTACCTCTGTTGTGCTTGTCCCCTTAATTGCTGCTTGCAGCTATATTTTTAAATTGCAATCATATTTCACAATATTACTGTTTTTACTGTATTTTTCATCAAATAAATACATTTTGAGATTTTAAAAAACAATTGAAAACAATCTTTAATTATTATTATTATTATTATTATTATTATTTAAAACCTTTGACCGGTGTGTGTGTGTGCTATAATAATTCTAAATATTTTCATATAAACATTTTAATATTATATTATTATTAGCTATATTTCAGTTATTAACTAGTAAACAGAAAATAGCCTGATTACTGTTTACATACAGTATAGTAGTGATTAATCTACTAAATCCCCTGCAGTCGTTCGGATTCAATCTAATGGCCACATCAAACTACCACTGGCTGCTGTCATTCTCACGGGCAGAGCAGGTGCTGTTGAGCAATATAGATGAGGACGGCGGCTGCCGCAGGAAGTGTTATCGGGTGGTCAGACAGCTCAAGGAGGACGTCTGGTGCCCTGGAAGCAAACCCGTCATCACTGCCTACCACCTACAGGTACCAGCCCAAACAAAAAAGCCCTCTACCGCTTTCCTGTCACTTCTTGTCTGATTTATGTTAATATGACTTTTGAAACATCATACTGCTTGTACACAAAGTCAAGCTTACACGCTTTCCCCCTGTCCTTACATCATCTAGACACTGCTTTTCTGGACATGTGAGAAGTACCCCTGCACCAGGGACTGGAGAGACTTCAGAGGATGTGTATTACGGCTGGTGCAAAAGCTACACAAGTGTGTTAGCCAGCATTATCTCCGGCATTACTTTGTACGATCCCACAATCTCCTGAAATATAGCAATACTAATGAGCTTGATGACGTGGCAAAAAAGATCGATAGTTTCCTGGACAACCCAGGAACATACGTTCATTAGAAGCTTCCTCTGTGGGTTAGATGGCATAGATCTATGTTAGCTGTGCTCTGTTTTGACTGCATCATATTGATGAGATGATCATGGTAGTAGGCTGTGGTTGGCTTAGGTAAGTATGCATGTATTTCCTTCTTATGTGTGTCTCATCCTGAAATTTTCACCAGAATTATGATGTCAGTTTTTTACAGTAGGTTGTAAACTTTGTTTGATTGACTTGATAAAAGTTCAATAATTAAATTGCATATTTTCTCATCAGAAATGCATTTTTATTTTATATTTTTATTTTATGTTTACATGATCAATGCCTTTTTGGACAAGGATGGTATGTTCAAATAAGATATTTGAGTACATGCTGAGGTCTCATAACATACTACAGGAACGCTTAATTCTATTCTAATCCAGCAGAGGGCACTGTGATTACAGCAACATGTGTTATAAGAGCTCTAAATATCCATATTAAACATGACTAGGTAATACCACAAGTAATAAAGAACTATTATTTCCAGGAAGAAGGCATAGGCTTGTTCACCCAAAGATGAATTCGGTCATTATAAACCTGTGAGTCATTAAACTTAAAAGGAGTTATGTTCACACTGCTCTTTGCAGAATAGAAATATCATATAGTGACCAGAAAGTGACACAAAACACCATCAAAGCAAATCTGCAAGTGTAGAAGTTTGAACGAGACACAATTTTACATTTTTAGTGAATTATTCCTTTAATGCAGCAACATGTTCATACTTAACGTCACTGGAATCAGATTTAATAGTGTGCGGCTTGAACTCTTCCACTCAGCAGTCGGGAACCTACCACACCTGGCTCTTTGACAGAAATCATTGTGGCAAGCTAGGTCTCTCACCCTTTACCAAGAAATGATCGATAAAAATTATACACATCACTAGAGTTCAGCTTTCTGCAGCAAAAACATCCAGTTCAGAATAATAAAATATAAAATAGTGACTGGACCTAAATAAGAATCATTAAAATAGTTTATGTGGTATGTCGTGAACACACATCAAAGACTGAAACAGAAAGAGAAGAAATTGTTGAATAAAGTCATTATTTTTGTTTTCTTTGCGCACAAAAGTATTCCTGTAGCTTCAAAACACAGTGGGCAGGACAGTTTGAAATTATTAATAAAGTAACCTAGATAAATGAGAAAGTAAAAAAGCAAGATGTGCTTGATATTAAAAAGAAATATTAAAAGCGCAATAAGCCGCGAAAGAGAACTGAATCCGCTATTGACAGGACGTTTTTTGTGCACGCAATCTGAGTGGAACATGAACAAGCATAGTAGCCCTTATCTTTAATCCTTAATCTTATTATAAACAGATGAAGTAGAATGACATTAAGCCACAGCCAGGGAGCAAGACAATAATGTACCTTTTGCACAGATTGACAGTTTTTACAGCGTTCTTATTAAAAGAGTCAGAAATCATGCACAGAGTTTTAAATCGGCAAGAAAAATGCTAAAGAAAGGCTTACGCTTACAAAATTTCATTTACATATACATGTAAACAGCAGCTTTGATTGCACAGTTAATGTACTGAATATGTTGTTCTGCTAAGTTATGTGGTCTAAACCACGGAAAAAATGTGTGGAAGCTGCTCAATCATATAGAAAAGCACTTAGTAAGCGAAAAGTGTGTAATATTTTGATAAACTAAAGTTAATAGGTGTAAAGATACGTACAAGCAGTTGACATTATCTTAATATTTCACCTACCTGACCAGAAATGATAAGAACAAACACAAATGTTGTCAAGACTCTTGCCTTGGAAAGCCTGGTTAAGTTTGGCCAACCACAAATGCTTTTCTTCTGTTTTTGCACCCTTTTCCTTCATTTGTTAGAACTTTTGCCAGTCTATAGTTCTGCAAATGTTTTTCCTGGTCCGACCAATTAATACAACCCAAAACATGACAATAACTGATCATATTCAGCAGCAATAATCAGCTAAATATGCAAGTTTCGTTTGGTTCAGTGGCATTGTTTAGGTTTAGTGCCGCCAATATGGCCGATTGATGACGCATTGCGAAAACACTCTATAGGGAAATAAAGAGAAGAAAAACAATGTGCAGTAAAGCGGTAACTGTTTGCACTAAACCAGTGTGCTCATAATTAAGGTAATACATTAAAATAATATGGTTAGACACACCAATTTGTAATATCAAGCAGCTAAATGAGTTGTTTTGTACAGCTGAAAATAGTTGGACACGGATGAGACCGAAAGCAAGACCCATTAAACTTACGAATGGACATTACAGTCTTACAGAAAGAAAATCTATGTTCTGCGTGCCTAAACTGTCAAGTTCACAAAGCCAGTCTCAGTCACATCACGTCACGCGTTCTAAAGATTCGCGCCTTCAGACTTGTATCACTAGAATTCTCTTTGGAGCTCAGTGTCTCTGTAAGTGCAGGACGGAAAGGTAAGTTCAGTACCGACAGTCGAGTGAAGTTTCTGCGTGAAGCTTCACTCGGCCAGTCTGTGCTTAAGACTTCGCGGGTTGCGTACGCCAAACGCAATTCCCACGAAGACTTGACGTGTCTGCTGCTTCAGTTGTGCCGCGAAGCAGCATCCGGTTACCGACATGGACTGGCAACCGGTTTACACGTGCACACCCTGGGAATGAGGCGCTAGCGCACGCTTAGAGTGGGTGTAAGGCTGGTGCTGAGGACCCCCAGGCAAACACGTGAAGCCGGCCCCCTCGCCAACATATAGAATTGAGTGGGGGGAGGAAATATTTCGTTTTCGTAGGGGGTTTGAAACAGACATTCAGCAAAACAATAACAACCCATAACATAAATGAAATAGACCAAGTAATGTGTTAAAACAAATCTCCAATACAAGCCTAGAACAAATAAATGAATTAAATACACACATCTTGAAAAAGGATGTAAGTAAGGTAGATAGACAGTGGAAAGGCTATGAACTTATTCATTAGCTGGGCTTTTTTTATTCTTGGTGGTGTTTTTTAATCATTGTAAATGCTGCATGCTCATATCAAGCCTTCTTGAGTTTGTTTATCTGACATTGTCAACACAAGTTTATATTTACAGTTTAAAGAGCCAAACCCCCCTTTAGGAGCTCCTCCCTGGTGAAAAAAACAGCATATGCTGGTAGGTATGTTTTTATGCTGGGATGCTGGTTAGGTATGTTTTGATGCTGGTTTAAGATGGTCCTTAGCTGGTTTATGCTGGTCCTTAGCTGGTTTGCTGGTCCTTTGCTGGTTTATGCTGGTCAAGGACCAGCATAAACCAGCAAAGGACCAGTTTAAATCAGCATCAAAACATACCTAACCAGCATCCCAGCATCAAAACATACCTACCAACATACAGGGTGCTGCAACCTGACAATAACTGTCCATATCCATCAATATATCCAACAGCCACCCAGAAAATTTCATGAAGTATTGAGTGACATCCAACATCCAGCTTGAAGCATTGTTTTCTGTGTCTCTTCTGTGAAGAAATCCATCATTGAAGTGGAAATGCAGGGTAAGTATGTGGAGAACTGATGCCGGGAGCTTTTCTGAAAAAAGAAAAGCTATAGTCTAGCTTTTCTCAGCACAAATTGAATATGTTTTATCTCCCTGAGGTGACAGAATTGTAGAATGTCAGATTTGTGAGTTTTGCATCTTCAAAACATCAAGTTTTTCTTAGTATCATATTCCTACATCAAACAGCTCCATCATCTATCTGTTGCTTCATATTTTTCATATGTCTCCTTCATCTTTAGCTGTGCTGTAATCTTTCATTCAGAAGGACATTTCTGTTATAGAGATGTGCAAATTGACGTCATCTTGTTTTAGCTACTGACTAAAAACAAAATAGCTAGCAGCAGGGGTTTACTTCAAATGCTAACTACAAACTTTAGCCTCGTGGTTAAAATACATGATATAAATCAGTATTGAAATGTTCTTAATTTCAATTCCAATCATTAATAACCTTATCCAGGATACATTTAACATTCATCTTCCTAACACTTCTGAACTTCCTCACTCTTCTCTTTCAACCATGTAGGAAAGTTCTGCCCTTTGGGCCTGTGCGTATAGCTCCTTTAGTTGTGTTTATATGTTGTGCCATGTGTTTTAATGCAGTCTTTTTTACTCGCAGTGAATTTCGAGAAACAAGCGGCTCTTTGTTTTGGGTGCCAGGCGTCTGCTCATGCATCGCAATAGACTGTGAGACCCTCATCTTTCCTCTGTCCCTTTTTCACTGTTTCTTTTTCTCTCCCTCTCTCTCTTGCTATCCTAGTCCAGTAGTCTGATTACTGCGATTACACTGGCATCCAATAAAAATCAGTTACGTTTTGCATCGTACTATTAAACATGAATTAGCCTTGAGGTAGGTCGAGTTCAACGAGGGCACTCAAAAAGAGGAGAGCCCTGCCACTGCCTCAGTAAATGACTGAGGGAACATTCTCTTGGATGGCGGTAAACATAGTGACCCTCTCTTTCACTCTTTGTTACACGCTTTCTTTCACGCTGGCTTTGAAAAGGGACAATTGTGCGTAACATCCTGCTGGGACGATGGCATAATGGTTTCAGTGTGAGACAGCTTTCCCTGGACATTCTGTCATCTGGGTGGCAGGAGTTATTATGTTAAGGCTTGAGGAATAGCCCCGTTTCCCATAAACTTGTCAAATTCAAATATACTTTCCACTCCTTTTAGTCTAACAGATGTAGTATAAACATTGCAACTTATGCAAGATATCTACTTTAGCTACCAAACAGTAGAATGGTTCACCCAAAAATGAACATTTTGTCATTATTTAATCACTCTCATGTCAAAAACCTGTATGTTGTCATTTTGATTTTCATATAAATCCATACAATGACAATTTATAATGCTCACTCTAAAAAGCACTATATTTTACTACTTTTATATTAAAAATAACATTTTTTTAAAACTTAAAATGGCAAGATGTATTACAAAATGTACTGCAAGGTGAAAGAAAGGACATTTCTGACTGTAAAATAACATAAATATGTTATTTATGTTGAACAAAAATATAAAACTGGGCAAAAAAATATTTGCATAGAAATATAACTATTTTTAGAAGTTCTACAATCAAACTGAAATATATATTATGAAAATATTCATTTGGTAAATGTCTTAAAACCAAAAAAAAAAAAAAAAAATCCCTTAAATATAAAATCTTAAAATTAATTTTGGGTAAATGCAAAATGTATTTTTTTGAAATATATTTTGGACAACATTAATATGTTTAAATATTGGCGAAAAATATATGAGTCAAAATACATGTTTGTTATTCATATGTTTAATTATAAGTCAATTTATCTCAAAATATTTTTTGCTGTAAAGGGATTTGAAATATAGTGCACTATTCGCATGGACTGCTTTTAATAAAAAGTGAGACGTAATACTATAAAAGCTCCATAAAAATTTCATAGTCCATTAGTGATTCCTATGACACAGATATTTTTTTTTAAGCTTGACAGCTTGTGGTTGCAATAATCTCTCATTGTATGAAAAATATGTATGTGAATATGTCAATTCAAACCTGTATGTTGTCATTTTGATTTTCATATAGAGCTATACAATGACAGTTTATAATGCTCACTCTAAAAAGCACTATATTTTACTACTTTTATATTAAAAATACAATTTATTTAAAACTTAAAATACCAAAATGTATTACAAAATGTACTGCAAGGTGAACGAAAGGACATTTCTGACTTTAAAATAACATAAATATATTATTTATGTTGAACAAAAAAAAAAATATTTTTTAGAAGCGCTACAATCAAACTGAAAAATATTTATTTGGTAAATGTCTTAAAACTGAAATAATTCCTTAAATATAAAATCTTAAAATTAATTTTGGGTAAATGCAAAATGTTTTTTTTTTTTTTTTTATTTTGGACAACATTAATATGTTTAAATATTGGGTGAGTCGAAATATATGTTTGTTATTCATATGTTTAATTATAAGTCAATTTAATAATATATCTCGAAATATTTTTTGCTGTAAAGGGATTTGAAATATAGTGCACTATTCACATGGACTGCTTTTAATAAAAAGTGAGACATAATACTATAAAAGCTCCATAAAATAAAAAAAATAAAAATATATATATTTTTTTAGCTTGACAGCTTGTGGTTGCAATAATCTCTCATTGTATGAAAAATATGTATGTGAATATTCTTGAATCTTAAAATTTCTTTCATGGCAAAAAAAACAGCAATGTAAAATGTAAGACAAAAGGTAAATCCAACCCAATTCTCAGTTTTGGTGGAACTATTCCTTTAATGTTCTCATTGTGTTATCACTCTAGATTACTCACGGGATGGTTTTCATGTTGCTAGTGCAAAAGAAATCATCGCATAATACTTTCTGACATTTTCTAATACAACCAGACGTTAATCAAACTGGATGTGTGAATAAGTTCTTCACTGATTGGCTTACGCGATAATGTGAATTTTCACCTCGAGTTGAAATTTTTCAACTTACGTGGAAGCGGCAATATTACACATTTGCGCCAATCGCATTGCCCAGTGCTAATTTGCGCCTTTGCTTTGACTTTTTATGTAATCTCAAATTTGATAAAAATCAAAAAAAATAAAAATATATATATTTTTTTAGCTTGACAGCTTGTGGTTGCAATAATCTCTCATTGTATGAAAAATATGTATGTGAATATTCTTGAATCTTAAAATTTCTTTCATGGCAAAAAAAACAGCAATGTAAAATGTAAGACAAAAGGTAAATCCAACCCAATTCTCAGTTTTGGTGGAACTATTCCTTTAATGTGAAAAAAATTTGGACTATTACATTCCGTGTTTGAGATACTTCCAAATCTGTTGCATCTTTTAGAGCTGGAGACAGAGCTAACATCAAACAGCTTCAATCGAAGATGTTCAGCATCAAGACAAGATTGAGTGGCACAGTCTGAGAGACAGACAGACAGCGGTGACAGGTGCGCTGATAGAGAGAAACGCATGGAGTTTGGTTGTGGGCAGAGGAAAGGAGAGAGAAGGGCTTGCGTGACAACGGGACTGACGTGAAGATGAAGTGTCTGCCGCTGACACAGATATAGACTGACAGTTACAAATACGCAAAGACAGACAGAAACTAAGGGAGTAAGAAAGGAGTATGATAACTGGAGTATGACAGTAAAGTTAGTGCTTTGGGAAACCCAGCCCATGTTGAAAGAGACTTTGTTTTTGCCTTGTTTTTAAGCAGAATATTCCTTTTCATGAATTTTAGATGACAATGTGTGTCAGTCTGTAATAAAAACTCAGAGATTTCCATATAGCCTAAACTCAAACATTTCTCTTCAGATTCTTCCAAGACCAAATTATCAGAGAGATTGTAATAATTGTGTAGCTATATACTTTTACTGTGTCTTATTTTTATTTTTTTCCTATGTATTTTAGGTGAAACATCTGATATTAAGATAATACTGTACTTAATAGTTAATAATAAGGGGTAGTTTATCTATAAATGAATATTCTCTCATCAGTTCCTCACCCACGTGTTTTTCTAAACCTGATTGACTTTGTTCTGTAGAACATAAAAGAAGATGCAATCTCATTGCGTTACTGATCTAGATTACTCGTGGGATGTTTTTCATGTCACTCCTGTGAATGAAATCATCGCATAATGCTTACGTTAAGTTCTTCACTGATTGTCTTGCTGACAACATGCCATGCACATTTTCCGCTCTAGTTTTTTTATTAACGTGATGATGTGTGCATACCAAACACACAGCGAATATTCTCATCATATTATCAATCTAGATTACTTGCGGGACATTTTTCATATCACTCGTGTGAATAAAATCGAGTTATGTTTTCCTCCATTTTCTGATACAACCTGATGTGTCAGACTAGACATGTAAAGAAGTTCTTTGCTGACTGGCTTGCACAACAATGCGTCTTGACATTTTTCAGTTTACGCAAAAGACCAGCATCTTTGTGTTGACTTTTTATGTACTCTAATGCAAACAGTTAAATTTGCTTTTGGTGTGCACACATCATCATGCTGTGTCCACACCAAATACGAAGCAAATATTCTCATTGTGTTATCACTCTAGATTACTCACGGGATGGTTTTCATGTTGCTAGTGCAAAAGAAATCATCGCATAATACTTTCTGACATTTTCTAATACAACCAGACGTTAATCAAACTGGATGTGTGAATAAGTTCTTCACTGATTGGCTTACGCGATAATGTGAATTTTCACCTCGAGTTGAAATTTTTCAACTTACGTGGAAGCGGCAATATTACACATTTGCGCCAATCGCATTGCCCAGTGCTAATTTGCGCCTTTGCTTTGACTTTTTATGTAATCTCAAATTTGCTTTAGAATTTTTCTATCACATCGCTCTAAATTACTCACGGGATGTTTTTCATGTAAAACTGTTGAGTTTTAACGTTTTCGAATCCATTCAGCCGATCTCCGGGTCTGGTGGTAGCGCTTTTAGCTTAGCTTAGCATAGATCATTGAATCTGATTAGACCGTTAGCATCTCGACTCAAAAATGACCAAATGGTTTCGATATTTTTCCTACTTATAACCTGACACTTCTGTAGTTACATCGTGTACTAAGACCGACGGAAAATGAAAAGTTGCAATTTTCTAGGCCGGTATGTCTCATTCCGGCGTAATAATCAAGGAACTTTGCTTCTATTATATGGAGTTCTTGCATTAATTGTACCCTAGTGCATTTTCCTCTCCGCCCTAGAGGTAAGGCAGATAAAAGTTTTCTTTTTCCGCATATCCAAAAGAAATCGGCTAATGCTATAGTTTGGTCTTTATATAGATCTGTATTAGGTAATGATATAGTTTGATTTTTACAGGTTTTAGCTGGCCATATTTGTTCTCCTTTCCTCATTCCTGATGCCCGAAGGGGTGGAAAATCTCTAGAATCATCAACATTTCGAAATATTGCTGTATCTAAATTCCAAATGACACTGCATTTCTCTTTGAATTGTCCCACATTTACCACCCCTGTGGGTTTAACAAAGCACTCATATTCTTTACTGTAGTCTATGGTGTACCATAGTGGAATCTCTACTTGATCAACTTGTATTTTCAAATCTTCAGTTAGATCTAAGCTTCTACATTTAGCTCTCAATCGAGGTATATGCTTATAGAAGGGTTTTTGTTTAGCATTGCTCAGGGAGCCTAGACACTCAGCTGGACAATGAGGTCTGAAGACTTTCTCCAAATGACAAAAGTTTCTGTTGAATTCAGCACAGTGTTCATAACTGAATGGATTAGGGACTACTATCACTTGGCTCATCAGTGTTTTAGAACAGAATAGGCAGTCTTTTAGCTTAGCGGTTGTGAAAGTTGCCCACTCATATCATTAATTGTTTGTGCTGTTTCCCATAAAACATTTAGCTTGGTATCATTTTCCTACATGTCATAATTCTCTTCAACATTCCTATGTTGTTTTTCATACAATCCTGGTTCAGTTGTAGTCGAGATTGAGCTATTATTCCCTTTCTGACCCTATATTTATCATAAGTCTCCCATGTGGACCAAAAAATCCTCTACCTTTGCATTTAAGTGTGGTGACCAAGACTCTTGTTGCTTAACTTTCCTTGTCACTTCCCCCTTTCGCACAACAGTCAAAACCATGGGCATCTTTCCCCCACATATACATTTTTCTTCAGAGGAGAAGTAAAATATCCTGCCTCCCTACTCCTTCTAATATTAAAAGTTCTTTCATGACACAGTTTTACATGTCTTCTTCATTCTCTAATTCTGTCTTTCTTTCTCGTGTTCTCCCTTCTTGTTGGCTCCACATTTCCTTCCCCCTTTTTCCATCTTCACCAGGGTGACTCTTTGCGAGTCGTTGCAATGGTCTTTCCCTCGTTGGCAAGGGAGGGTCGTTACTAGCACGCCCTTAATCCCTCACTCCATGCTGTGTAGGGTTGTTGAAGCTAGTTGGCATGTTTTAGGGAGAGAGATGTGGACCCGTTTTGCTGATCAATGTGATATTCCCCTTGAGATCATAACTGCATACACTGGTGGGGCAAACCTTCCCTGGCCTTGATAGAACTGCTGTTGCCTGTAAATGGAAACTTTCAGAGTTTTGGTTAGTGATATCAGGCATGTTCATTTTTTCATCTGGCCAGTCGTCCTTTTCGGTGAGACCTGTAGAAATGTCAAGTGGGTTGAGGGCTGTCCTGGCCCCTTTTTGGCTTCTCATACATCTGTTTGCAATCCATTGTATTAACATAAAGAGCAGGGTTAATACCCATTTTCTATAATAAAGAATTTGGCTTTATTAAATTGTTTTCATCCTTACTATTTTTGATTAATTTCAATGTTATTCTCAACAAGTTTTCTTTTTGTTTTATAAATTTAGTCCCTTTATCACTGGATAAAATTTTTTGGTCTATTTTGTTCAATAGCATAGGCTTTTTACCCTGGAAAACACTCAACCCACTTTATTAATGTTAACAATCAGAAAGACAATATTTATCCTTTTGACACAGAATCAGCTCCATCCTGGGATGCTGGAAAAGAAAGTTAGCTGTGGGGTGGACAGAGTAAGCATCCTTGCTTTGCCTTCCCATGTAATACGCTGCGCAAGTGTGGCACTGTTTTCCTTTCCGCCACAACAATAATTTAGGTGCTGACCAGGAAACTTAACCAATTCATCCAGGGTCATTTTAAGGGCATAATCTGCCCTGTGGGCCCACATTTCAATTTTTGTATACAGCTGTTTTGGCAATTTAATTGATTTGCCTCAGTGTCTCGTCAGACATCTTCTTTCACTCCATGTCACACCATTGCACACCATCATTCACACGTTTTCACACCCTTTCACACCCCACTCTTAGGCTAAAATCAATTTTTACTTTTGTGCAACCTCTTTTTTCAACAAAATTTAATAAATTATTTTGTTTGGAATAATTAGCTCAGGTACTGTGCAATTAAGGAAGCCGATTGTAATTTCTCAAATGTCACATGTTTGTCTACTCTGAATTTTAGTCATGCTATCTAAAAAGAGGATTGGAGATCTCCACATGATCTAGGATCCATGGCAAAAATAATTTCTATCTTGTTACCCCCAGTGATGACAACATTTGTAATTTCATAATTTTGGAACTTTGCAGACATATTATGCTTATGTAATCTAGTCCTAGAAAATGACATTAAACAAAATGGAGTGACCAATATTTGTATTTTATTAGCCCTATTTTTGTCTGTTAGAGTCTTCTTCATAAGAACTCCGCATTCTTGTTGACGATTCAGTTGTACCTTTCCCTAGTTTAATTAAATAGCGGTGGTTCTTGCCCGTTCTGCTGAAGAACCACACTCAGAGCCTTTGGTCTTGATTTCAGATGATAGACTTTATTTGCAAAGAGAAAAAAGCCGAGAAGTCCTCTGCACTCCTCTTTCTGGAGGGGGGTGGAAAGTCCATCTGCTTCTCCCTCTTCTCTCTGCAGCTTTGTCTTTGCCTCTTCACCACACTGGTAGACAGACTCCAGCACATTGCTTCCTTTTTTCCAGGCACTGTTGTAGCCATCTGTTAATAAAATCTTCCTCACCATCAACCTACAGAACCGTTACAGTGGCCATTGTATCTCAGTACAGGTATGGATGGCGTTATCTGAAGCCTCGTCTATAGCGTGACACATTTGTGTTTGTTTACAATAGGAGCCATTATAAGAAAGAGTACCTGAGCTGGTTAAAAAGGTGCGTGCGGTCTATATTTGGACTTCTATGGACATCTGAAATGGGAAGAGGGTGAATGCGAGCTGGACGGAGATCAAGAGAAAACAGTGCGGGTCTTTGAAATGGCCCAACGAGAGAAATACCTTTAATGGATTTGTATCAGATCAAAGGGACTGAAAGGGGAGAATTACAATACATTTGTCTAAGGTAGCATCTGTGTCCTTCTGGCATAAACAGATAAAACACCAAACAGAGGCTCGAGTGATATAACCGTTTGTAATCACAGGCTTACACACAAAATAAAAGCAATGCATCAAATGAAATTGGAAAGCCCATTAAAATGGCCTGGCTTCACACCATCCGCAGATCTTTCTCCTGTGTGTGACTGATATTTCTCAGGCGTTTAAGAATGTTTGGTGTCAGTAAAGCGCGGCTTAGCTATATACGCAGATTACCACCGAAGCTCTTGCATAATAGGTTCTAAGACCCCATGTTAAGCATTCAGATTTACAGAGCAACGGCTTTAAAATGCAATGGTATTTAGACATAAGCTAACAATTCTGGTGTTGCATAATACTTATAATAATATAGGACAAGTCCAAGACTCATCAGCAACTCCTCTTTGGCTCAACAGTAGAGCTCAGCACCAGGATTGTATTATCTTTTAGCCACTTGAGGTTTCCTGGCGCTGTTTTTGGTTTCCCACATTGTCATGGTTTCCTCACAAGCAGTGTAAAACATGCAAGGGAGGAAAAAAGCAAATGATTATGAAAAATATATTAGATTTTTTTCATGTTTTTTTTAAATGATTCATTTGAACAGAGGGGAAGATTTATGTTAAAAAAAGTAAAGGAAAAAAAGGTGTGTTTTTTTTTTTTTTTTACTGTTAATACTCATACACTTCTTTATACTTCTGTAATGTAGATTTATTTTTGTGCAGCATAAAATACATTTAAAATGATTAAAATAATAATTAAAATAATTGTATTCTTCTAATAAGATTATGATGCTGTGTTACTCAAAAGTTAATTAAGTTGAAATAATTAAGATTTATTAATGCACCTAATGAACATAACATAAAATCAACATTAGAATGATTTCTGAAGGATCATGTGGCACTGAATACTGGGTTAATGGCTGCTGAAAATTCAGCTTTGCTATGGCAGGAATAAATTACATTTTGATATTTTTAAATAATTATTTAATATTACTGTATTTTCTTTCAAAAACATTTAAAAAAAAAATCATTCCAAACGGTCAATCTGTGTTTACAGGCTATAGTAATATAAACAAAAATGAAATATAACATTTTTGGTTAATTTTTTGGTTTATTCAAGTCAAAGTTGATTTTGTCATTGCCATATTGATAATTATTCAGAGTAGCTAATAAAAATGCATCGGCAAACAGAACGTTGTCGCTCAGGGGCTACAATCCTTAGATTTACACTTTCCTTCTGTTGTGCACACACACAGGCTGCACAAAGAATTTACTCGCTTCCTATTGGTTGTTGAGTTTCTACACAAACGTGTGACTGAGACTCACATATGAATTGAGCTGCAGCAGAGCCGCTGGTGATCTGATGCTCTGCTCCACACACTTGCAAAGGGCTTTGAAAGTGAACGTAAAGTAGCACAGCCGCCGTTCACAAGCAAAAATGGGAGTTGGGGTAAGTAAAATATGTTTTATGTTTCAATAACTATACTTGTTTAATTTGAAGCGTATTAATGTTAAAGGAGATGCGCTTATGGATATTTTCAGAAAGATTATACTGATGTTTTATATAAAATGTATGACTGCACACAAACACACACTCATGCATATGGGTGTATTTAATTTATGTACAGTGAGACCCAAAAGTATGTATTATTTTTGTTTTTAAATGAGAGTAAAAAGAAAAAGTTTTATGTGTGTTTCAGATTTTATTTTGTGTAATGGTGTTGTTGCCCATATGGACTGGTTTATTGTTTCTTATTCTAGCATTGCATTTTATATTCAGTTTAACTGACAAGTGGGAGTGTAGCAGGCTGTAGTATGACCTGTGTGCAGTACATGCAGTACTCATTACTATTCATCACTATTTATGGCCTTATTTGCACACTCAGTGTGAAATCATGATTTAAACCTGTGCTTGCACTGTTTTGCAAGCAGCTTTCTACTTTATTTTCCTTACATCTTAAAGCTAGTTCTAGAGGCACAGGTTGTTGTTTTGGAGTTTTCTCTCCTCCTCTTAAGAACATGGTGTGCTTTATCTAGGTCAGTTCACATGAATTACCACAAAACTTTCCTAATCCTTTCCAATAAGGATAGAGGATGTCAACATGCAGGTACTTTTTGCCTCCTAATGTGCCGCACCAATTTTTACAATGTAGACTCAAAGGTTCTTTTGCTGTACAACCTAACAACTGTGTTAATTTGCATTGTTTACACTGCTGTGACTTTGTTTGAGGTCATACAATGAAATCAGATCTAATTTGGAAAAACATCCTTAAATCCATTTTTCATTCTAACAAACAGTTGCTCCTGTCACAGGTGGCATAACATGTTTGCCTGAGGCAACAATTGCAGTGAACTCTGGTTGACTGGATGGCTGAATAAAACATGAGCACAAGTCTTTGTGTGGGTGTTTGTCTGTTGTGAGTTTGCGGATGTGTGACCCTCACAGAAATTCTGAGATAAACTTATGATACTCCCACCTTTGCCTACTCGTGCTCTCTTTGGGAAATGAAATGTACTGAGGGAAAAGGCTTTGTTGCTTCTGCTTATTTCTTTTCATTGGATAGAGGCCAAGATGACATGGTTGCTACCATGTACCTAGTAGAGATTGGCCACGTGCCACAGAACATTATTAGACGTGTTCATTCCATGTAGCAGATCATGTCAAGAGAAAGCTGATCCCTTCGAAATACACCAAAGACTCAACTCAGGAGGTTGGCAGTAATCTGAATATGTTTTGGTAATCAGATAGTTGGGCTTGCCCTCATCTTCACCATGTGAGATACAAAGTAATACGTGACTGGAAACATGGAAAAAACATGCATTTAGTGCATAGGTTTCATTTTACACTGCTTTATTTTTTTTAACTTTACAGACTTTAAGGTGTCATAAAAGTGATACCTTGGAAAGTGTAGCATACAAACTGTATGGACCACTTATATGGTGCTTTTGAACCTTTTTAGAAGCTTGAAAACTTCAGAAAGCTTAGTAACTGCATGAAAAAGAATGAGCAGCACAGTCTTTAGAATTTCTTCTTTTATGTTCCATAGAAGAAAGAAAGTCATACTGTTTGAAACACCATGAGTGATAGAATTTTCATTTTTGGGGGGGGGGTTTCATTTTCCTCAATATGACTCTGTAAACAATTGTCACAGCCTTGTTATTTGACAGAGTTGTTATTTGATGTTTCAAACATCTATTTCAGGATGGACGGGACCAGTACGAGTTGGCGGCAACGTCAGAGCAAGGAGGAAAGAAAAAGAACAAAAACAAGAAGAAGGAGAAAGATATGGATGAGCTGAAAAAGGAAGTGGATTTGGTGAGGCTTTACTTAGTGTTGTTCAGTATGGTATATGTTGATCATTTTTCCAAGACTGAATTTTTCTATATAAATTCTATTTCAGGATGATCACAAACTAACTTTGGAAGAGCTCCACCGCAAATATGGTACAGATTTGAGCAGAGTAAGTTCATGAACTTTTTTTATAAAATGACTCTTAATAGAGTGTTTTCACAATGCATCGTCAATCAGCCATATTGGCGGCACTGAATGTAGGCTGATTGCTGATTGCTGAAAACGGTTAAATATTCATGTTGTGGGCTTCACTAATCGATCAGACTGGGAAAAACATTTGGAGTACTATAGACTGATAAAAGTTATAACAAATCAAGGAAAAGAGTGCAAAAAACTGTCTAAGAAAGGTGTTTGTGGTTGGCCAAATTGAAGCAGGATTTCTAGGACAATAATCTTGACAACATTCATGTTTGTTCTTATCTGGTCAGGAAGGTTTGTGCCTTTTCCTTCTTACATTAGTACATTAACCCTGCAATCAATGCTGCTGTTTACATCTGAGTATCTCCAGTATGGCTGCACATCCGGGTAACTGACAAAACCGTGACTTAAGTGCAAAACTTCTATAAATGTCTAGTGATCAATAACTAACATAGCCTTCTCTTTGACTTCACCAGGGTCTCACAAGCGCTCGTGCAGCGGAGATTCTGGCCCGGGATGGTCCTAATGCCCTCACTCCACCTCCAACCACCCCAGAGTGGGTGAAGTTCTGTAAGCAGATGTTTGGAGGTTTCTCCATGCTGTTGTGGACTGGTGCCGTTCTCTGCTTTCTTGCGTATGGCATTCAGGCGGCAATGGATGATGAGCCAGCTAATGACAATGTGAGAGGGAATGCTGAAAAAAAATTAAATGTGTGTTCTGCTTCTTGGATATTTTATATCTAGTGTTGTTTATCCTTCTGTGCAATGCAGCTGTACTTGGGAGTTGTGCTATCAGCTGTGGTGATCATCACTGGGTGTTTCTCATACTATCAAGAGGCTAAGAGCTCAAAAATTATGGACTCTTTTAAGAATTTGGTTCCGCAGGTAAATATTTTGCCATTCAATTTGTCTTTAAACCTAATAAATGAATATACATATGTGTAGTTTTATATTTTTATGTGTCAGATTATAAACTTTTTCCTATCTAGCAAGCATTGGTTGTCCGTGATGGTGAGAAGAAGCATATTAACGCTGAAGACGTAGTGGTTGGTGATCTGGTGGAGGTAAAAGGTGGTGACAGGATCCCTGCTGACCTGAGAATCATAGCCTCACACGGCTGCAAGGTTATTATGAGCCACTATTTCTTATCCAACGTGATCAATGTAGTGTGAATGACACATTTCCTGTGTGTGGCAGTGGCATTATGTAAAAATAGCTTTTAAATTGGCTGTTTTAAGGTGGATAACTCCTCTCTGACTGGAGAATCTGAGCCTCAGACACGGTCCCCGGATTTCTCAAATGATAATCCTCTAGAGACAAGGAATATTGCTTTCTTCTCCACCAACTGTGTAGAAGGTATTTTATATTCTCATTCACTATGTTCAGTAAAGTGTTTCATTTATATTTTCATAATTGTTAAGATTTCATCATCATTAAATTCAATAAAATGATTTTACATTTATACTTTTGATAGTACTCATTATGCAAAGCTAAATATTCGTTAGGCATTACTTCAGTCTTCAGTGTTACATGATCCTTCAGAAATCATTCTAACAGGCCGATTTGGTGCTCGAAAAACATTTCTTCTTATTATCAATGTTAAAAACAGTTGTGCTACTTAACAGGGTTGCCAGGTTTTCACAACAAAATCCACTTAATTGCTACTCAACACTAGCCCAAAACTAGAGAGGGGTCCCCCATTAAAAATCGCATTCCAGATATTTAGACACCAGATATAATTTTTGATATTTTCTATGTTATAGTGGGTGCAGGAGGCTATAGTTCCTTTATGTAAGTGAGGCTAGCAAAATGAAGTAAACTGTGACGTATTATACCCAAAAATTTTTGACCTGACCATGTTTGCCTTAAGTGTTTTTTCTTTAATTGCTAATGTGACCTTTTTACACCACAGACTAAAAAAAATGAAGTATTGCTTGGTAATTGGTCAACAAAGTATTGGTAGTTGTGTAAATATTGTCATACTAACAGTTGTCTGAATTTTTGATTGAATGTAATCCATTACATACCTTTCTATCAAATTTATCTGACATTATCAAGATGAATTTGTTCTGATACAGTTTAACTCTGAGTTCTTGTCATATTTTATTAACTTTTTATAAACTATAGCGAATAAACTGTGATATTGTGAAAAATTTAGAAGGTGTCTGAATAAATTTTGGTTTGACTGTATGTGTATATATATTTAAATTTAAATGTTTCGTGCAATATTTGCACATAGGTACTGCACGTGGCATCGTCATCAGCACTGGAGACCGTACTGTAATGGGCAGAATCGCAACACTTGCATCTGGACTAGAGGTTGGGCGCACACCCATCTCCATTGAGATTGAGCACTTCATTCACATCATCACAGGCGTGGCTGTTTTCCTGGGTGTCTCTTTCTTTGTTCTGTCTCTTGTTCTTGGTTACTCCTGGCTGGAAGCTGTTATCTTTCTTATTGGCATCATTGTGGCCAATGTGCCTGAAGGTCTTCTTGCTACCGTCACGGTTAGTTAGTTTAAACTTACTTTGTTTGAAGATCAGGCCCTAATATTTGCATGACACCCACTCGCTGTTTCTCGTTCTTTAGGTTTGTCTCACCCTCACAGCTAAACGCATGGCTAAGAAAAACTGTTTGGTTAAGAACCTTGAGGCTGTGGAAACTCTGGGCTCAACCTCAACCATCTGTTCCGATAAAACTGGCACATTAACGCAGAATCGCATGACCGTAGCCCACATGTGGTTTGATAACCAGATCCACGAGGCTGACACCACAGAGAATCAGAGCGGGACCTCCTTTGACCGCAGCTCGGCCACCTGGGCATCATTGGCTCGTGTTGCTGGGCTCTGCAACAGGGCTGTGTTCCTGGCGGAACAGACAGATGTGCCAATTCTGAAGGTTAGTTTTTGATTTGATGCACAGCAGTTATAATTACAGGGTGGGACTTTGTAAGTCAGTGCACAGGACAATGACTTTTGGTGGAGGTCTGCTTTTTTAAAAAAAGCAGAGCAGTTTGTGTTGTATACTACCAGTCAAAAGTTTTTGAACAGTAAGATTTTTAAAAGTTTTTTAAAAGAAGTTTCTTCTTTATTTGATCCAAAGTACAACAAAACAGTAAAATTTTGAAATATTTTTACAGTTTAAAATTCTATTCGAATATATATTAAAATGTAATTTATTTTGATCAAAAAATAAATTTATAAATTGATCAAAGGTGATGATAAAGACATTTATAATGTTACAACATAATTTCTGAAGGATCATGTGACTGGAATAATGATGCTAAAAATTCAGCCTTAAAATCACAGGAGAAAATTACATTTTAAAATATATTCAAACAGAAAACAGTTATTTAAAATATTAAAAATATTTCAAAATTTTACTGTTTTGCTGTATTTTGGATCAAATAAATGCAGGCTCGGTGAACAGAAGAGACTTCTTACATTAAAAAATACTCCGATTTTCAAATTCATGTTTCAAAAAACATTAAAAATCTTACTGTTCAAAAACTTTTGACTGGTAGTGTATATAATGACCCCAATGAAAATTGAAAAGCAAAAAAAAAAAAAAAATGTGTATATGTGTATATCATATATATAGCACCTCTTCATTTTGGATATTGTTTATTGTTTGTAACATTTTCTAGTAAATATCTCACTTCTGTGTTTAAATGTTTAGAGAGATGTTGCTGGAGATGCGTCTGAATCTGCTCTGCTGAAGTGCATTGAGCTTTGCTGTGGATCAGTGAAAGAAATGAGAGACAAGTACTCCAAAGTGGCAGAAATCCCTTTCAACTCTACAAACAAATATCAGGTACTGGATTTAGGATCTTGCATCTCTACTTATATCGGTCAATAAAGAATTCCAAATCAAAAATGTAAAATGTGTCATTAAATAACATGTTAAATTGACAGCCCTAATATTACTAATAAAATACATCTCATCATTATCTGAAATGATTTAATGCTTGCATTGGTAGCTGTCGGTGCACATGAACCCAAATGGTGGCACAGAGTCGAAACACCTGCTGGTGATGAAAGGAGCCCCAGAGAGAATCCTGGACCGCTGTGCTACTATATTGATCCAAGGGAAGGAGCAACCTTTGGATGATGAAATGAAAGAAGCCTTTCAGAATGCTTATCTGGAACTCGGGGGCCTTGGAGAAAGAGTTTTAGGTAAAAGAGAAAAAGCTGCTTCTTCAAATAAAAGTTGTGAGTTCACCTGTGGAATGATCATTCATATTATTCTCCAACAGGATTCTGTCATTTCTACCTCCCTGACGAACAGTTTCCGGAAGGTTTCCAGTTTGATACTGATGATGTGAATTTTCCTACTGAGAATCTGTGCTTTGTGGGTCTGATGTCAATGATCGACCCTCCACGTGCTGCTGTACCTGATGCTGTGGGCAAATGCAGAAGTGCAGGAATCAAGGTAATTCCTAACTGATTCATTACAATGAGCTGAAATGATTATATAGTTATAGTTTACACATACATGTCTCAACTGTTAGGTTATCATGGTAACCGGTGACCATCCAATCACTGCCAAAGCCATAGCAAAGGGTGTTGGGATTATTTCTGAGGGTAATGAGACTGTGGAAGACATTGCTGCTCGCTTGAATATCCCTGTCAATGAGGTCAATCCCAGGTAATGTGATGCTTTTACTAAAAACGTCACTCTAACTTTCCTTGATATCTAATCTTGAATCCAATAAACTTCTTTTTTCAGAGATGCAAAGGCCTGTGTGGTTCACGGTGGAGACCTGAAGGACCTCTCATGTGAACATCTAGATGACATTCTGAAGCACCACACAGAAATTGTTTTTGCTAGAACGTCACCACAGCAAAAACTGATTATTGTAGAGGGTTGTCAGCGACAGGTAATGATTGAACTTCTGAATGTACCTAAATAATACGTTAATCAATTAGACAGTTTAGAACAGCAGTTATCAAACTTTTTGATGCCAAAGATTGCCAAATATGATCCCCCTTGTGAGGAATCCCCTTTCTAAAATTAAAAGGCAACAAAGTATTTTTGTGTACATTAGAGAAGTTTTTGAAAGAAATTGACACTTTTATTCAGTCCTTAAACAAGTATTACAGTTTTCACCAACATATTAAGCAGCACTGTTTGCATCACTGAAAAAATAAGAAATGTTCCTTTAGCACCAAATCATATTATACTGATTTCTGAAGGATCTTGTGACATTGAAGACTGTCATTTATGGAAGCCTGTTTCCACCACTGAATAAAAATGAAAAAAGATTATTGGGACTTTTTATCTCACAATTATGAGGACCCTATGCACCTCTTGGTCCCCAGTTTTAAAAAACCTCAGAGTCAATTAAAAGAAAACCTTTCTTTTCCAGGGAGCCATAGTGGCTGTAACAGGGGATGGTGTGAATGATTCTCCAGCACTGAAGAAGGCAGATATCGGTGTTGCTATGGGCATTGCTGGCTCAGACGTGTCCAAACAGGCTGCTGACATGATCCTCCTGGATGACAACTTTGCCTCAATTGTCACAGGTGTAGAAGAAGGTACGTACCTTTTTTTCATATTCTCTCAATGTTGTGGGTTCCTTTGTTAGAGTTTTCTTTCCACACTAGGTCGTCTGATCTTTGACAACTTGAAGAAGTCCATTGCTTACACCCTGACCAGTAACATCCCTGAGATCACACCCTTCCTGTTCTTCATTATCGCCAACATCCCCTTGCCTCTAGGAACTGTTACCATTCTGTGTATTGACCTGGGAACAGACATGGTCAGTGCACAACACACTGGGTTATTTTCGTTTTCACACTTGCATTTTCTACTTTTTCTCTACAAGAGCTGGCAGTTAATCATTTTGATTTGTTTTTTTAAGGTCCCTGCTATTTCTCTGGCATACGAGGCTGCTGAAAGTGATATTATGAAGAGACAGCCCAGAAACCCTAAAACAGACAACTTGGTGAATGAAAGACTTATTAGCATTGCATATGGACAGATAGGTAGGTGGTATTTTGTGGCTTTGTTCCAGCTGATACAGCTGAAGTCAAAAGTTTACATCCCCTTTTCAAATCTTCAAAATGTTAATTATGTTACCAAAATAAGAGGGATCATACAAAATGAATGTTATTGTTTATTTAGTACTGACCTGAATAAGATATTTCACATAAAAAATGTTTACATATAATAAAAAGTAATTAGTTGGATTTATAAAAAAAATGACCTCGTTCAAAAGTTTACATCCCCTTGATTGTTTTTTATTTTGTTTAGTGATAGTTGTTCATGAGTCTCTTGTTTGTCCTGAACAGTTAAACTGCCTGCTGTTCTTCAGAAAAACCCTACAGGTCCCACAAATTCTTTGGTTTTCCAGCATTTTTGTGTATTTGAACCCTTTCCAACAATGACTGTATGGTTTTGAGACCTAACTTTTGACACTGAGGACAACTGAGGGACTCACATGCAACTATTACAGAAGGTTCAAACGCTCACTGATGCTCCAGAAGGAAAAACGATGCAATTGAAGATCAGGGTAAATTTA
Source organism: Labeo rohita (assembly GCF_022985175.1). Taxonomy (NCBI): domain Eukaryota; kingdom Metazoa; phylum Chordata; class Actinopteri; order Cypriniformes; family Cyprinidae; genus Labeo; species Labeo rohita. The sequence continues at coordinate 24,464,606 of NC_066877.1, forward strand.
ACTTATTTTGTCTTCTGGGAAACATGTAACTAGCTTCTGTAGCCTCTGAAGGGCAGTACAAATTGAAAAATATGGTATTTAGACAAAATAAGAAAAATGCACACAAACAAGGGACTCATGAACAACTATCACCAAACAGAAGAAAAAGAAAAAACAGCTGTGGATCATTCAGATAACAACACAGTATTAAGGATGTAAACTTTGAACATGGTAATTTTTATAAATTCAACTATAATTTTTTTCCTGTATACTATATGTAAACATCTTTGATGTGAAATATCTTATTCAGGTCAGTACTAAACAAACATTTTCCAGATTATGAAAGGGGGGTATAAACTTTTGACCTCAACTGTAAATGATACCGCATGGCGATTAAAAATGGTAAAATTGCAAGTAAATTTCCTAGACAACACAGAAGACTGTCATTTTTAATGGTATTCAATCAGGTGCTAAATTAGTGTGTTGTGAATCTCATTATCATGTAAATGCTTCTCATGTCAAAAAGTAAAAATTTCAATTTCAAAAACATTTTAATGGAGGATTTTATCTCATTCTACAGGTATGATTCAGGCTCTCGCTGGATTTTTCACATACTTTGTCATTCTTGCTGAAAATGGCTTTTTACCATCAAGACTACTAGGAATTCGTGTACATTGGGATGACAAGTATAATAATGACCTGGAGGACAGTTATGGGCAACAATGGGTAGGTATTATGAATTACGTCACAATTTGCTACATGCTAGTCAAGGGGAGGGATATATTTATTCTAGACAGCATTGTTTTGGACTAAAAATATGTTTAGTGCTATGTTGTATTTTATCAAAAGAGAAAGTCCTTTAAAATGCATACAAAATTGTTCAAAAGTTTGTAATGGGTAATAATGTTTTTAAAGAAGTCTCTTCTCATGTTCACCAAGGCTGTATTTATTTGATTTAAAATATAGTAAAAACAGTTATATTGTTACATTTTATTGCAATTTAAAAATGTAAATTATTCCAGTGATGTCAAAGCTGAATTTTCACCAGCCAGTACTCCAGTCTTTAGTGTCACATTATCCTTCAGAAATCATTTCTAATATGCTGATTTGAAAGAAAAAAATATATATATTATCAGTGTTGTGCTGCTTAATATTTTTGAAAAAACTGTGACACTTTTTTTCAGAATTCTTTCAAAGAACAGCATTTATTTAAACTAAAAACCTTTTGGAACATTATAAATGTCTTTACTGACACTTTTGATAAAATTTAATAAATTCTTGCTGAATAAAAGTACTAATTTCTTTAAAAGCAATCTTACTGACTTATGGCCGGTAGTGTATATTGGCAAAATTGAATGTAGTCACTATTTAGGTGTGCATAAACATTTAGATTCACCTCAAAGCTAACAGGCATCAACTAAAAGGTTCAAAACCCTCATTTTAATTATGAAAAGTGATTATTGTTATACCAAAACAATATAATGTTTTCTCAGACATATGAACAGAGAAAGATCGTGGAGTTCACGTGCCACACAGCGTTCTTCGCCAGCATTGTGATCGTGCAGTGGGCCGATCTGATTATCTGCAAGACCAGGCGTAATTCCGTCTTCCAGCAGGGAATGAAGTGAGTCTGGAAGAACAAAATGAGCTCTAAATGAGCGTAAGCCATGTTTTATGAGGAGATTTTCTGTTATTTATTGTCTGTTTACTGCGTTTTTGTCCTACAAGGAACAAAATCCTGATCTTTGGATTGTTTGAGGAAACAGCACTGGCGGCTTTCTTGTCTTATTGCCCTGGCATGGATGTGGCTCTCCGAATGTACCCACTCAAGTAGGATCAAATTTAATTGTTTGAAATAAAATATGCAGTTTTTTTCTTGGCTGCTTCTTTGGTTTAATCGCTGTGCTCTATCTGTAGGATCAACTGGTGGTTCTGTGCCTTGCCATACTCTCTTCTCATCTTTATTTATGATGAAATCAGAAAGCTCATCCTTAGACGCAATCCCGGAGGTAAACATGAAAAAGCAGCCTTGTTCTAACCAATTGTATTGTTTTCTAGAATTTAATTTAATAGTATACAAATGTATGTCTGAGTACTGTATGAGTGCATCATTTTATATTTTACAACTAAAAATAATATGTTTTATCTTTTAATTGCAGGATGGGTGGAAAGAGAGACGTACTACTAGACCATCATGTTAGCACTACTTCTGCGTGTTATCTTTGTGGCGTAACAGTAGTTTTGCTGTTCTGAATTTAACCTGTACATTTTTACAAATATTTTTATATAGAATGGTTGTAGTACTAAGAACATGCTGACATGCTAAAGATAGACTTGGAAAAATTTGGAAAAGTTTTTAATTGTGTAATTTGAATAAACTGTGTCGACTTCACTAAAATCTGATCTCATTCAATAACTTACTGCCTTTGTTAACTTAAGTTAACTTATACTTGTGGCAGAACAGGGATAGGTAAAGTTGCATGTTATATAGTTTGTACTTCATTTAACTTGCTCAGTGGATGAGTCTTTCGAGATGGCTAAGAGCCTAGTAACCCAGAAGAATAGAAACATGTTGGCATGGATACACAGCAAGAGCCCTAAACTATTTGATTCAGAATTTAAGGAACAGAATGTGCCTGTATTTTCCTCTCAGTCCTTCATTCATTCAGAGCCCAGTGGAATGTTAAGCCACTCTCTGCTTTTTGTTTTTCTTCTGCAGTAGTGTTTCTGTTGATTTGGTATAACACATACCCCGAAACTAAAAAGAACGTGTACTGTATGATTCATTTTGAGCATGAGCAACATGAAAGGGCAGTGACACACATCCCCTTTCCACCTCTAGATCAATACTTTTCAGCCCACAGTAGAATGTGATTCATCAGTCTATTAGTGCATAGTGAAAGCCTTTTTTTTTCTGCAGCCAAATCAAAATGCAAAAAAATCCCACTCAAACTTTATTGTTAATGTGAGCAAAAACATGTCATTTTGGCATATTGAGTCTAGAACTGAAACAGTGGTTAAATATATACTGTAAAGCTTACATATTATTCAGGAATATATTGAGAATAAATGTCATGCCACTGTAAGCAAGAAAAAAGACAACAAATATATATGAATAGATTTATATTTATGTCTAAACAAAAACAAGACTGAAACACAAGACTGTTGAGACACCGTTAAAAATAAACATGTTATGACTGTCATAAGGGGTCTTATTTTGAATTTTAATCTATTTATTTTGAATTAATTGTGTGTGTGTGTGTGCGCACCTGGTATTTATCACATTATGGGGACCAAATGTCCCCACAAGGATAGTAATACCAGTAAATTTTGACCTTGCAGGGACATTTGTGAGGTCCCCATGAGGAAACAAGGAAAAGTGTGCACAGTCTCCTGTGAGGGCTAGGTTTAGATGTAAGGTAGGTGTAGGGTGATAAAAAATAGGGTTTGTACAGTATAAAAACCATTGCACCTATGGAATGTCCCCATAAATTGAAACACAACGTGTGTGTGTGTACTTGTTTGTGCTACATTGTGGGGACCAAATGTCCCCACAAGGATAGTAAAACCTGAAATTTGCGGTCCCCACAATGTTAAAAAATGATTAAAAATAGTAAATGATGTTTATCTGAAAGTGTAACGATGCAAACATGTCTTCTGTGAGGGCTAGGTTTAGGGTTAGGCTTGGGTTAGGGGATAGACAATATCGTTTGGTCAGTATAAAATCTATAGAAGTCTATGGAAAGTCCCCACAATTCACAAAAACAAACATGTGTGTGTGTGTGTGACTATATGGCACAATTTCTTTTTATTTAATTAAAACTCCTCTTGTGTTTATGCCGAACCCAACACCTGACCCTAATCTGGCTGATCCTGATCCAGGTCCTGACAGAGCCAGATGGGTCCATGGTCAATATTAATCTCATTCATGTCAATTCTGTCCAGTTTAATTGTCTTTTTTTTAATGTGCATTTATCCCCTGTCAACCTTCTTGTTCCACACCTGTGCCTAGTTAACCTATTGAGTGTTTTTATAAATCTGCGGTTTGTCTAATGCCTTTTCAAATCAGTGTGAGCTGGAAACTGCATTGGATGAGCCATTCTTTATAGGTGTTTTGTTTTCTTACATTTTGTCACTGTTTTCCTGATTGTCTATTAAATTAAAAATTGTGGATTTTGAATTGTCTTAAATGTTGCACTTGGGTTAAAATGTTACGTTGCATTCTCAAAGCATTAGAAGAGGCTTGCAGAGATATTGAGGCATGTGAGTGGATGCAACATTCATAGCATTTTTTCCTTACAAAGATTGAGAAACATATTGTGTGATGTAAATGAAATAATCTGGTCAACAACAGAAACATGTATCATACACAAAACTAAGAGAAATTTCAAAATCAGAAAATGAGATAATGATCTTCAATTTATCATAAACAGTAGTTATGTACTGTATGTAATTAAATGAACAATTCAATAGTTTTGGTGTCAGTATTTAAAACGTAGTTATATAATTGTGATGCATGAAAATAATTGAGGTCTATTTATTATTAGATTTATTTAGTGTTTATTTGTTTATTTACTTTCTTCAAGTATAAAATACCATAGGAGCACATAAAAGACTGAGAACTGTCCACGGAACCCCTTCAGTATTAAAAGTTATTTAATGCAAAACATAAAAACCCAAGTTTGGCTTGAAAGCTTACAAGGTTCTATTGATCATCCACAGTATTTACAGTTAATTAAGTCCCATCAAAAATGTTAATATTGATTTCTTTTTTGTGGAAATGTAAGACACTAATAATAACAAATACAGGTTATAGAACTACAATTTACAATCTAAAGAGTGGCTGAGGTAAAAGATTACCCATAATTGTTGAGCTCCGTGTTCCTTATTCTTCAGTAAGTCTGTGGGCGAGATCCGGTTTAGCCGCTTTTGGAAAATAATGAGAATAACAACAATGTGCAGTAAACGGTAAAACTTTGCACTACAAACCAGTGTGTTCATAATTAAAATAATAAATTAAAATAATACGGTAAGACTTACCAACTTGCAATATCAAGCGGCAAAAAGCTGTTTTGTACATGAGACCGGAAGCCAGACTTATAAAATGTAAAAATGCCCGTGCCCGCTCTTATGGACTCACACGCGTTCACAGCGTTTACATATGTAAACAAACAAACGCTTTATTGCGCACTAGATTTAAATAGACGAAGGGCAAGATTTTGAGTGAGCAACTACTTAAATATCAATCTGTTTTGGATACAAAGTTATTAATGCCTTCAGATGACATGAAATATAGCATGCAAATCTAATGGACTACTTTTATGTGCTTTTGGGACAGTCACCTTCCTCTCATCCCTTAGCCTCGTGTTTCACGGGTGAAAACAACATATTTGGAGCAACATAATGGTGAGTACACAATGAGCTATTTAGGAGAACTTCTCATCTTTATAATTAAAGTGTTTTATTGTGTATATTTTTACAGCAAATAAAGTAGGCCTACTGGTAGAGCGATCATCTTAGAGAAACTGTAGTAGCAAGTGTAGCAAGTGACTGATATTGAGGTTATGCATGGTAAATTATACTGCTTTTCTTGCACAAAATATGCAAGTAATATTAACTGAATATCATTAATAACTAGACAGACCTATATAGCACAGGATTCATATGTACTTCTGTTGTGGATTTTATGTGCTGTGGATATTCTGAACTGTTGTATGTTAAGAATGTGAAGATTCTTTAAACATTCTTCTTATGTGTTCCCTTAAATTTGAGAAGGACAGTGCAGTAAAGGCCTAAAAGGCCTCAAGAGCTTTTTTCCCATTGTGTGGGTCAATACCTTTATTAACCCAATGCACTGAGTCTAAGCCCAAGCTTTTGTCTTAATCAGAACGTCGTATATTGTTTTCCACTAAATGTGACTTGGCGGTAACAGCATCACTCTGCTAGCCTAGAGAGAATAGAGCTTTTGTTGGATTGAAAATGGGACTTGATTCAGGGGCCCATCGCTCCGTGACAAGAATGAAGTGCAGCTCTGAACAAAAAGCTCAGTGGTGAAAATGTAATTTATTTTCTCCGCTCTGAGACAACCACATAATCATGGGGCAGGAAAGCAGAGTTTTCTCATGACGTTTGTGTAATCAATAGCTGACATATTGATAATACTATTACAATAATGCTGTTTATGCTTTGAAGGATTGCTGCTGGAGAGATAAATTCGAATGTTGTGCTTCTAAGCAATAAGGTTCTTGGCAGTATATTTGGTTATTTCATTATTTATATGGCTTTTTGTGTCGTATATGTGAAAATATGGTCTGCTGAATCGTTCACAGTGTAGGATGAGGCAATGGAAACATCTAAGCTACAGTACATGTACAGACTGTGACAGATTTCATGGTCAGGTTCAGGTCATAGAACTTGAGCAGTTCTGGTATTATGCGTATTGATCATATTTTCTGTCTCCTGCTGGGTTGTGCAAGTGCCAGCTATGTTGGATACTGAGAGAAGAGTTTCTAATTAAACCTGAGGGAAAATGCTAGACTGACAGTGATTCGAAGAGCCCTGACCCTTTCCTGTCATGGCCAGATTTCATATGTACATTGGTAATTCGCAGGATTGGGTTGTCCTTTGTCTTCTGTGTACACCTGGATTTTGTCTGACAGCTACATCACTGACTGACAGTTTACATGTTATGAGCTTTTAACTATATCCTTGTAACCTATAATGATTGCATGTGTTTGAGTAGAATAGTTGGGTCAAGGTGTTAGCAGGAGGTCAAATATACTGTAGGTTTGTTAGCTTTTTGCCCTTGCTGGTAGTTGATGGTACTATGCTACAGATGCAGATGACGCAATCTAGGTTGCAAACACTTCAAAAGTTTGGGGTCATAAGAATATTTAGTATTCTTGAAAGAAGTCCCCTTTGTTCACCCTGGCTGCATTTATTTGATTAAAAAAGACAGTAAATAGTCTTATTGTGAAATATAATTACGATAACTGTTTTCAAATTTAATATTGTTTTTTAAAGGGAGAGTTCAGCCAAAAATGAAAATTCCATCATTAATCACTGTCACCCTGGCGATCCAAACCCGCAAGACCTTCGTTCTTCTTTGGAACACAAATTGCACATCGAAGACTGACAGGGAAGAAAATAAATAGTTGAATAAAGTCATTATTCTCGTTGTTTCATAAAATTATGTTTGAACCACTGATGTCACATGGACTATTTTAACAATGTCCTTACTACCTTTCTGGGCCTTGAACATGGTAGTTTTGCTGCTGCATGCAGGGTGAGAAAGCTCTCAGATTTCATGATAAATATCTTAATTTGTGTTCCGAAGGTCTTAACTGTCACTTTTGATACATTGAATTCATCCTTGCTAAATAAAAGTATTCATTTCATTCAGAAAAATGATACTGGCCCTGAACTTTTTAGCCGTTATGAGTATTAGAACTCTTTTAGGTCACTTTAACTACTGTAATAGGTGCAGTTATTAAAACTGAAAGTACAAAATAGAAATTTAACTTTAATTTCTTTCTGATTTTTTTTTTTTTTTTTAAGTAGGGTGTAAGAATAAAGAAATTGTGTCTCTTCTTCAATGACGGGTTCATTGTCTATGGAATTCATGTTTTTGTACTGTTTGTTTGGCAGATTTATAGTCGAAAAAGGTTCAGTTTTTTAAAAATTCTTCAGAATAGTTTCTGAAAGATTCTTTGGGGAACCAAAAATCGTTCTTTTAAGGCATTACTGCAAAAACACCCCTTTGGAATCTACATTGTTAAGAGTTTATATGTAAAAATGTTGGATTTAATTCTGAATAAAAATATTTCAAATTGGGTTATTTACCATTAAGAGGCCATATTAAATCAAGGTGACATCTTCAAGGTTTGAGGTGGACATAATTGGCTTCTGGGGGTTTGTGAAAAAATCTCTGCCCTATTTACTTTCTTTACACGCTATTGCCCTCTGCTGGCAATGGTATATTATTTATTCCCTGTTCATAAAATAAAAATTAGATCTCGTCTGAATGACATCTAATGCAGACATTCTGTTTTTATTCACACATTCACCATCCAGTCTAACATACACTTGCTTTTTCATAGCTTTTCAATTTCACAGATATCTGAATGATTTGCAGTTCACAAATAGACATTATATTGTGTCCGTAGATGCTATGAGTCATTGACACCCTCCTTGAATAAACTCTCGGGGACAGAAAGAGGTATCCGAATCCTTCAGATCCCAATTACTTTGGATTTCACACCCCCGGCTGAGCTGAAGAGCCTGACACATCTGCAATGCAGTTATCTTCTGAAATGGTACTTCCAGAGAAGTCATTTTCTGTTTGTTAGAGAACAGACGCTAAGGAATCGCTGGTGGATGTCACACTGTAAACAAACACTTATCACCTAAACACACAGTCATTAACCTGTCAGGCATTAACATGTGCTTGTTAGCAGAGCGAATTATCATAAACTCAGAGAACGGCTGAGCCACAGAGATATTACAGTATACATTACAGCTTCAAATCCTGACTAATAGAGCTGCTTATAGTAAATACAACCGAAATGCTCAATCTAACTGCTAAAAATGCGAGAGCTACGAAAGCGCACTGCTTTATTTAAATGAAGGCGATATATTTTCCAGAACAGGGATTTTTTTTCAAACGTGACTAGGTAATAACATGCCCCCCTCAAAACATACAATGTGTAAACGAAGGCATTTTTGTATATAAAATGTGCATTCTTTGACATTATATATTTTAGATTTACAGTACACATATGACCAAATGTACATAATAATACAAGACCCTACTCAGTGTATGTTTTGCAAGATTTTCTTTTGTGACATATTTTATTGGTCTGTCCTGCTTTTAATGTGTGTAGAAAACTCTTTTATGAAGTGAACGCACTTAAAGAGTTATTTAGTATAATTTTGCCAGAAAAAGTTTTCTTGTGTAGTATAACTTGTGTTCGTTTGTTTGCTGGTTTTTATTGTATTTGCTATACTTGTTTTTGCCATGAAAATAGCCTAAGATGCTGACATGGCATTAAATAAAAATACACTATACTATACCAAATGTAATACACACAATTGCTCAACTGTAATGCATGTGATATATAACAAGTTAAATGTTATATATCATGTGTATTACAATTAAATACAGAATTGCTTCTGTAAAAGGAAGAGTTCCTAACAGTGTGAACAGAATGATCATTGCTTGCACATTTCTGTTCATTTATTCAGTTTCATTTATCTGTCAAAGTAGCTCGAGGGAAATTCGCAATTTAACAAAAAGACTGAGAAATTTTGGCTGATATATTCAGTTTACAGTATATTAGTTGGATAAAAGGATTTTAAATTGCAATACTTGGCTGCCCTACGTTTATGCAAAGATAAGTTGCACAGGGATATACTTTATAGTCTATATTTGATAAACATTATTTGATAACCGTTTATCAGGGGAGACTATTTTCTCTCTACTACAAAAAAAGTCTGTAAGCTTTTCTGAAAAAAAAATGACAAGGATTTTCATTGAATTTATTAATAGAAGCTGTAAAGCTCACTCATTTTACAACACTTTCATTATGAATTTACATTTAACAGTATAACTGCAATATAAATTCCACCAAGAACAGATTTATTGTTATTGTACTGTATATTATCTATATCCCTTGGACTGGTGAAGTGGACAAATGCAGCGTGAAGCCATTACTGTTGTATGTGATTTCCTACCAGGAGCCGGCTAAAATTATCCATAGTTTAATCAAGTTACGTCTCTTCATTCCTGTAGTGTCCATTATGAATATGGAAAACTCAGCAGATGTGAAGAAGGTTATTACGACCACCTGAGGCTACTAGCCATTACTGCTTTATTGTAATTTTCATTTTACGATATTGCCTAGGCTTTCCTGACATTAAAAAATGAAACGGAAATTGAATAAAATAAAACGTATACAGCCCTATTGTGGTTTCTGCTGTGTCGCACCCTCTACTGGTAAAAGTTAGCGACAGCACTGACAATTTGATTGCTTTATCAAACCCATACATCATACAGACAAATGGGTGAGGTAGGCTACAATTTTCATCCTCCTGGAACATAATTTAAAATAATTGAAAAGTTCACACCAACATATTCAAGAACGTGGGATATGGCAATACAAGAGTGATGCTGCTGATAATATTTACTGCAATCCATCATTATCAGACGTTAGTTAGTAGATTAAATTATTTCTGAGATGAAGGAGAGCTAGTTTGTTAGGGTTGAGCGTAATGAGAGAAGAGGCAGAGAGTTCGGCAGTAAAAATGTAGAGGACACATTATGTGTAATAGGATGCATTTGGATGAGCAAAATGAGCCAAAGGCAGTTCAGCACCCTCACAACAAGCTTTGATTGATCTCCTTTACACTGCCAGGAGACAGAGTGACTGAACCATAGAGAATGCATGCAATAAAACATGGCAACTGTGAACCCACCAAAAATGGAAAGCCAGTAAGCCAGTCTCAAAAAGTGCACTTTTATCATTTAAGGTCTAATCCATTAGCACATATTCAAAAAAGCACAAAGCTGTATCAGTGATCTCAAGAAACACAAAAAGAAAGCTGTCAGGTGAACAAGAATATTCTCTTTAGTGCTGACTCCTTCAATAGGGACAGAGAAAAGAATTGTGTCAAAATTAGAACCCTCTTGATTACATGGAGCAGTCTTTCAGAAAAAGTGTCATGCAAAATAAAGAGGGTAGACCGTGATTATGGCCTTGCTGTGAATTAGAGGTCTTTCATGGATTTGCGTAATGCCTTTGATTATGTTTAAGTGGTGGAATGGGAATAGGGCTCATCTGGAAAGCTGGAGGCCGTGTGGGATGAATGTGATTGAAAGGGAGAACCGAACAGCACGCTAGAGGAAAAGCACACATAAAAGCGGCCGAACGTGTGCCATTGTGGATTTCGGTAATTGCTGTGAGACAATGAGGAGGCCTATTCTTTAGAAACACGCTGCTTTTCAAAGCATGAAATCTGGGAAATGCATGACATGTATTGGTGATTAGCGAGGCAGACCTGCAAGTGACTTTCATATTCGGACGCTGATCGTTTGAACAGAGGTCAGTGCTCTAATGGCAGATCATTTACTCCGATTTATTGAAGATATTGAAATTCATGCTTAATTTTGGTCTACGTTTTGCGGTGTAGGCATATGTATGCTAGTAAGAAGTACATGTATATACAAGTTTTTTAAGAGTAAGCTTAAATGAATAGTTCACCGAAAAGTAAAAACTGTCTGATAATTGTCTCACCCTCAGGTCATACTGGATGTAAATGAGTTTGTTTCCTAATCAGAACAGGTTTGGAGAAATGAAGCATTTAATTTGCTCACCAGTGGAGTGAATGGGTGCCATCATGCGTCAATAGCTCATAAAAACATCAAAAAACTCCATCATTAAGGTGTAATAACTTTAAACCACTGCCTCTATCCAAAATATGAATTCATAATAACATTTCTTCCAAAATATCTCCAAATCTTGGATGGCCTGAGGGTGAGTAAATTTTCTGCTAATTTTCATTTCAGGCGAACTGTTCCTTTCAGTAACAATTAATGATAAATGGATTTCATGGATGCATTAGATAACAGAATATTAAACAGAATCTTGATCCATATTTCCAAGCAAAATGCTGCACAAGAAATTTGATTGATAGTCATAAATAATAGCTGCACAAGTCTTGAGTAAAAGTCTAGCTTGATTTGTTTGCAGATGACACTTGGTTTGATATTTAATGTAATGCAATAACATTCACATATTTTGTGACATAAGTGTGAAAAATTCCTAAATATGTTTTCAAGCCCCCCCCAACCTGCACTTATTTGTTCCAAAATACACCAAAAGCAGTAATATTGTGAAATATTTTTACTGTTTAAATAACTACTTTCTATTTGGATATATTTTAAAACGTAATTTATTCCTGTGTTCAAACCTAAATTTTCAGCATTACTCCAGTCTTTGTGTCACATGATCCTTCAGAAATCATTTGAATATGCTGATTTGCTGTTCCAGAAACATTATTATTATTATTATTATTATTATTATTGTTATTATTATTATTACCATCATAATACAGTTGAGTAAACAGTTGAGTATTTTTTTTTATTTTTTAGAATTTTAGCAAGGATGTTTTAATCAAAAGTGATGATAAACACATTTGTTACAAAAGATGTATACTTCTACTCAGCTTTTTTTAACATAATAATAATAATAATAATAATAATAATAATAATAATAATAATAATCAGCTTTAAAATTGCAGGAATAAATTACATTTTAAAATATATTCAAATAAAAATATTCAAATAACAAATGTTTTAAATAGTAAAAATATTTCTGTTACTGTTACTGTTTTTGCTGTACTTTGGATCAAATAAATGCAGGCTTGTTAAGCACTTCTCAAAAAAAACATTAAAAAACTTACTGTTCAAAAACTTTTGACTGGTAGTGTATATCTGTCATAGAAAACAAGACTTAATATATTTTATATTTCCATTAATGCAATATAGTAGTAATTTTAAAGTACTATACAGGTATTATAAATAACTTTTAAACATGTATCTCGTTTTAATTGTGACTTGTTTTACTATAGGGAACTAGGGTGATTACTGGTTACTAATAGTATATTTGCAGCAGAAGAAAAATTGTGAAACATTATCTATATTTTCAGCCCTAGAAATAAGCCATAGTCTTACAGTGCACAGTGTACCAGAGAAATGGCATTTTATAATGTCACATAGACGATTTTGCATTATCTCTCCAGTCAGGTAAGTAGCTAGCGTTACAAGCTTCGTTGTTCATCTGCCAAGGCTGAAAGATTGTGTGTGTATGCATGAGTGTGTTTTCTCTTTAAAACTTCATTGAGTCATAATAAGTGGATAGAAGTTTTTGTTCTCTTCGTGTATTCAGTCTCTTTTTTTCCTCTGCTCTGACACATTGTGCCCAGTAATCACTCATCATGCAATCCAGTAATTCATGCTTTTATGACAGATGAAACCCTTCGGAGACGCCAACTCATCAGCAGTCAAGCGTGGTCTGCGGACCAGATAGCTGATCATTATTTTCAGCAAGGGACATGTTAAGGAGTAATCTATCAATTTAATGAGTACCTCATTTAAATGGGCACGCCCTATTAATCGCACAGTATCCATAACTCTGTTGTTGTCTTACTTTATGTTTGCTTGAATGAGGTGCACGTTGGATGTCCTGATCAGTGCTCATTGCGAACCATATGTTTACATGGACTGCAGCACTACTGACACAATTATGATTATTAAGACCGGTTAATGAATTGAAGATGACGGAGGTACGCTTAAAAGTGAAGCCACTGCTGCTAATTGCTAGGTAATTTTAATTAAACTACAGGCACTTTAAATAACTAATCAAAGCACTTTACAGGCCCATTCCTACAAGTGACGAGGCTTATGTGTTTTGCTCATGCAAGCGGTTCTTTATGACAAGGATGCTTAAATGGGCACAGCTTAATTAGAAAAGGACCAATGGTGAGGAGAGGAGAGAGGAGTGTGTTGACATCTGCTCCTGCTAGAGGAGTGCTAGGTCAGCATTTCCCCAGCCAGCAAGGGACAAAATGTGAAAGGACTTTAATATGTGGGAAATAGACATTTTAGCCTCCCTTAAGACATTAGCAAACCCCTGAACACTCTTCAGTGGGATGTTCATCCATATGAAACGTTCCAGCTCTGAAAAAAAAATACGTCAAGCAAAAGTACCATAAGAAGTATTCTATTCATTTTTTTTTTTTTTTATAAATAGATCAGTTAAATAAGACTCTTTTATTGTACTTTAGAGACTGAGCAGAATTCATGAGATTATTGTGATCATTTGATTGTATTGAGACTATAGTTCAATAGTATAGTAGTATAGTATAGAAACTATAGTAATCATAAGAGTTATTAAAGCAATTGAAATATGCACACAAATGTGCAATATGAACACTATTATAATATTGTATAATGTTTTAAAATGAAATACTACTATATACACTGCCGTTCAAAAGTATGGGATCAGTAAGACTTCTCTTATGCTCATCAAGGTTGCATTTATTTGATCAAAAATACAGAAAAAAAACTGTAATATTGCAAAATGTTATAGCAATATAAATAATGGTTTCTATTTTAATATACTTTAAATTAGAATTTATTCCTGTAATGCAAGCTGAATTTTCATCAGTCATTACTCCAGTCTTAAGTGTCACATGATGCTCCAGAAATCATTCTGTTATGCTGATTTATTATTAGAATGAGCTATGTTTAAAACAGTTTAGCTGCCAAATATTTTTTGCAACCTGTGTTTCCTTTTTCAGGATTCTTTGATGAATAAAAAGGTAAAAAGAACAGCATTTATTCAAAATATAAATGTTTTCTATCAGTATAGGTCTTTGCTATCACTTTTTTTTTATCAATTTAACACATCCTTGCTAAATAAATGGTTTTGAACGGTAGTGTATTGTTAGAAAAGATTTCTATTTGAAATAATGCTGTTCTTTTTAACTTTTTATTCATCAAAGAATCCAGAAAAGTGTCACAGGTTCTAAAAAATATTAAGCAGCTGTTTCCAGCACTGATGATAAATCAGTATATTAGAATGATTTCTGAAGCATCATGTGGCACTGAATACTAGAGTAATGATGCTGAAATTTCAGCTTTGGTCACACGAATAAAATAGAAAAAAACATTTTTACATCGTAATAATATTTCTCAATATTATTTTTTTTCTCTGTATTTTTGATCAAATAAACACAGCCTTGATGAGTACAAGAAACCTCTTTAAAAACATTTAAAATCTTACTGATCCCAAACTTCTGAACAGAAATTAAAGAGTATATGTGTGTATATATATGTGTGTGTGTGTATGTGTATATATATGTATGTATATGTATGTGTATATATATGTGTATGTGTGTGTATATATAAATATATATGTATATGTATGTATGTATATGTATGTATATATAAATATACAGAATTTTTTTTTCTTAGGGCATCTACTGTAAAAAGCAAGTTCATGTTTCACATTATTTATTGAGCTATGTGCCTGTTCGTACTCCATCCTTTGTTTTTTTTGTTTTTTTCACCTGCATTGCTCTTGGCTCTGAGTTAATGGAGGAGTAGAACTGCATTCACAGGCAGGTTGAATAGTAAATGACTTGAAAAGGTGTCATATGCAGAGAGCAGTTTGGCCACCTGGTGGCAGACACAGCATTCTCAAATGCAGCAGCGTTACTCATTACAGGTGTTTTTTTTTTCTTTTCTTTTCTTTTCTTTTCTTTTCTTTTCTTTTCTTTTCTTTTCTTTTCTTTTCTTTTCTTTTTAAGGCTGAGGCTGACAAGAATTCATATGTCAGAAGAACTACAAACCCCTTTCTACTCAAACTGGTGGTAATTGGGATTTATTTTGGTACTTTAATGCAGATTTTATATTCTTGTTCTTCAAAGAGAAATTATTTTGTGTGATGCTCATGTTGTCCTATATATCTCTGTCTTCAGTTACCATTAAACATGTTATGAGTAGAGCTACACGAATTAAATTATAATGAAATGTGCACAAGGAGAGTGTGTGTCTTATGGTGCAGCAGTGGCAACATGTCTGAATATTACATGTGTTTATATTTAGCCTGGTTGATTTGCTAAGAATGACTATTCTCATTGGCAGTCTTGTAGAGAACATTTATGTCTGAAGTTGGGCTGCTTTCATTTCCTTGTTCCTTTGAGCATTCAAGAAAACTCTTTGAATTGAATGCCAGGTGTGTGAATTGAGCGCTTTTGCTGTGAATCCATAGGATTTTCCTGAACTCAAGCGTGAAAGCGTGAGCGTGGTGCTCTGGAGAACAAAGAGAAACAACAGGATGAACGCTGAGCCAATGTACCTAACACCTATTTATTCTCTTCTCATGAATCCCATGAAAATACCTATCGACTTGAATTATAGGTGTTTTTCTTGTGTTTCACACCCTGTTCTCACCACCCACAGTGATGTATATTGAGCACAAAAATGGCAAGCTCTAATTTGATTGGCAGGCTGCTATGAAATTTGGTGCCCAAGTTTTATGTCATGGTATAGACAAAGTTTTGGCTTGAAATACAATCCCTAATTGTTCTATATGTCATATATAGCCCTGTAATGTCTATATTCAATATGTTAAAGATGCTTTATTAATTAATAAAATATATTATTAATAATTACTAAAATAAACCTGATGTATGCAAATCTTGTCATTCTGTCTCTCTCTATATATGTATATATTATAAGTTAAAATATATTAGATGTAGATGTGTCCTTGTCATAAAAAAATATATGTAAACTCAAAAGTTGAAAGAAGTTCTTGCACTCACCAAGGCTGCATTATATTTCAAAAATACAGTAAAATAATAATATTTTGAAATACTATTCCCATGTTATATAACTGTTTTCTGTTTAATTTATTTTAATTTGTAGGGCCCAATGATTTCCGCAATACGGAAAATGCAGACAGAATAGCGAAATCCAATCATAAACATTGAATTTACTGTATATTCCAGTATTTGACAAAGTTTGTCAAAGTAAATTTTTCAAAAGTAGGTCAGTGTAACTTAAAGGTCCTAATTGCAACCTGTCAAAATAAAAGTTTGGTTTAACTTGAAGAAATTGTTAGAAATATATAACTGTTGTACAGTAGAATGTATGTAACACTTCTACTACTGCTACTACTGCTGCTACAATTATTCAAACTTTTTTCTATAATCAAACAATATTTCTTCCATGTTTCAATTTTAATTTGTTTAGCATAAATTCATTGTTTTATGCCAGAAAAATTAAAATACACTAAAAATACATATTCTTAGGGTTATTGTAAAAATACATTTAAATAAGTTCAGTTGTTTTTATGCATTCAAATAATTCGACATGCTTAAACAGAATTTGGTAACAGTGAAACAAAACATGAGAAAAACATTTCATAGGACCATGAAAATTTAATTTTTATTAACTTTTAATAAATTTATGTTAAATTGTATAGGTTTCATGATTTTAATTAATTAGGCATGCTTTGTGATTTAATAACATTTAACTATTAAAAATGGAATCTAGAAAAATTAAAACGGAAAAACTGAATGTGGAAAAAAGTAATAAAACGGAATTTGGGGAAAAAAATAAAACCGAATTTATAGGGCCCTAAAATTGTAGTTATTCAAAAACAGATTTTCAGCACCACTTATCAGCTTGTACTTCAGAAATCATATTACTTAAGACTGGATCTAGAACATTTAACAAAATTATTAATTAATCTAAATTAATGTGTTTTATATATTGCTTGCTATTTTTTCCCCTCATCAGAACAGCTTCATTTGAATGGCCTTCAATGGAAAAAGAAAACACTTAATGGTACTATATAATAGTGTAAAATAGTAGTATGAAGTAGTTACTACATTTACCAGCAGGCTCTAACAGCTGAACATCTAAACCAATTGCAATGTAAAAAAAAAAAAAAAAAAAAAAAAAAAGACTGTGTTACATTGCTGACAGATTACATGCCAGTTATATGGTCTCTTTGGTGGTTCCTGGCCAGAATAAGTAGCAAATGGGGACTAGAAGGTTTGTGTCAAAAGTCTGAAAGAGAGAAAAATGACATTAAAGTGCAATGCCTCTGTTCTAATCCGCAAGCCAATCAGACTGTCAAGACTGTAGGCGTGTGTGGTGTAGGTGTGTTTAATCTGATTCAAGTTCGTTTTGACATTCACAAAGAGTAAGATTCCTGCAAAGTACCGAGAGGACTGTAAACTTTGAAAACAAAAAGACGAAATGAATTTCCTTCAAGGCCATGCTTTTCTCCCCCACAGTGTCAGTCACTAGGTGCTAAGAATGCATAAATTATTCATGACACTGCGGTATCCTTACACATGTTGTAGGGACAAATGGAGTGTTAAAAAATAGCCTTAAGCCCAGTTAGAGAGTTTCCGTGCTTGTGGAGAACAGCCCTCTGTTCTGAGCGGCCGTCCATCAAGCTCCTGACGGACAGCGTGGGTTATTGATTTTACAGGAAATGCTCGACAGGGATTCTAGGACTGGCATGGAGGAGATCGAAAAGGGTCCTATTGCTCCACACCTACATGCAGCATCATGCTTCACTTTCCTGTCAGGTTGAGATATACTTGAGTGCGGTGGAGGATGCCAGAATACAGCCAAAGGTTTTTCACATAATTTCACGTGGTTTGAAAGCTCATTCCGACTTGGAACATGCCAGTGCAAGCCAAATCATTTTTGATAGGATATACATGTTACAGTAGGCTGTATAAAATTACCTCATGATATCACTTGCATTCAATGCATCTAACCCCTCATATATTTCCTGTCAGTGAATCCAAAAAAATGACATCTATATAGCAGCATGTTATTGCCAGGGTCACTCAGTTAGGGCCCTATGTTATATTTTTTCTGTTTTAATTTTTTAACCGTCTTTTTTAATGGTCAAATTAAATTTTATTAATCAAAGAGCATACCTAATTAATTAAAATCATAAAACTTATACGATTTCACATCAGTTTAATAAAGGTTTAACAAAAATGACATGTTTAGGGCCCTATGAAATGTTTTATTTTTTCTCACCATATGTTTTATTGTTATCAAATTCTGTGGTTTAGCATGTCTAATCATTTGAATGCATAATTAATGTATTCAAATTTATTCTTAAAATAGTCTTATGAAAGTTTTTTTTTTTTTTTTTTTTTTTTTTTTTTTTTTTTACCCTCAGAAATTCTGTGTTGTGTATTTAAAATGTTCTGATTATCAAATGAAAGCATAAAACATTAATTTCATTTATCTTTTAATTACTGAAATTTAAGCAAACTTTTTTTGGGTGGCAAAAAAAGGGGACTTTACTATTAAAATTAAGAAAGAAATGTTGTGTGATTATACCCGAAAAAATAATGTTTGTTTCATTTTAGTAGTAATAGTAGTGTCACACCCCTGGACGTTTTAGTTGGTCTCTCCCATCAATTCCCCCTGCAGCTCTGTGTGTTTTGGTCTCTCCCTCATTGTCTGCACCTGTGTGTGTGTTAATCAGTCTGTCTATTTAATGTGTGTGTTACCCTCCTACTTTGTCAGACCTTAATGTTACCACCCTGTGTTTCCCGTGTTTCCTTGTGGATTATTAAAGACTGTTCGTTTCACTACGTTGTTGTTCGCCTGTTCCTGCCTAAAGCGTGACAGAAGGTCTGACCGAAACAGTTGTTTTTTTGCAAGTTCCCCCCCGTTTTGTTTCTCGTTTTTTCCAGTCTTTTGGTTCCGTTGTGTTTCCCCCATGGATCCCCTACTCCGTCCGGAATTCATCCTCCTTCGGCTGAAGCAGGGGGATCTACCGCTCGAGGGATTTACCGTCATGTTCCAGCTAGTAGCTAACACCACCAGCTACCCGGACGTCGTCCGAGGACGGCCCTCGAGCGGATTTCGCCGCGTTTGTGGAGTGGACACTGGCGAGAAACAAACCCTTGTTCTCCGCCTGCTCCATGGAGAATCTCGCTAGTGCCACTCCGGACCCAGAACCCAGCCAGCCACCACCCCGACACGCGGAGCACGAGCCCGAGCCCACTGCAGACGGATCCCACGTTACCAGCGCGACCAAGGAGCCATCGCCAACTGGAGCGACAGAGCAAGCGATCGCCGCTGAACGAAAGGAATGTACGTCTGACCAGGTGCGAGAGCCGGCCACAATGCCTGCGACGGTGGAGTATCAGTGGGGCATGAGGATGCTGAGGACAGCACCACCCACTGCACCGCCCCTGAGGGTGAGCTTAATATGGACCTGGGTCATAATGTTATGGACTTGAATATTGAGCTGTCAGCCTGTTTGGATTTCCCACCCACCCTCCCTCAGTCACCTCTGCTTCCTGTCAGCACCTCTGCACACCATCTGTGCGGTGGGTTCGCCGCGGGTCTGCCAGTCTCCATCGGTGTCATGGTTGGAGGATCCCTCATCGTTGCCTCCAGCCTCAGAGTCCTGGACTCCGCCTCGGCCCTCCGACCCTGCGGCTCCACCCCGGCTCTCAGCTCCCTCGTCTCCACCGTTGCCCGTCGGTCCACCAGCTCCACCGGGCTCCATCATCCTATACTCCTCTGGCTGCGCCTCGTCGCTCCGTCCCACCGGCTCTGTGGACCTCCTCCCTCCCGCGGGCACAGCCTCGGTCCTCTGTCGCTCCGGCTCCGCCGTGGACCTCCGGATCTCCGGATCTCCGTCTCCGCCTTGGTTGCCAGAGCCTTGGGCTGCGCCTGGACCCTCCAGATCCTCGGTGTCGCCAAGGATCATCGGCTCTCCGTCTCCGCCTCGGGCTCTACCACCACCTGCTCCACCTCCGTCGGTCGGCCCCATGGAGTCGTCAGCCTTTCCTCCACCATGGCTCCACCGTGGGATTCCATCATGGCTGCGGTCTGGGTTTCACCTGGCTCCTCCTGCTCCAGCCCCTTCCGGTCACCTCCTTGGCTTCTCCCTCCGTCATCACCTCCATGGACTATTCCGCCATCACCCTGGACTCCATCTTTTGCCCTCCTCCCGGGAGTCCGTCCTCCGCCGAAGCCCCCTCCTAAGACTTTGTACATTTTGTTTTCCATGTTTGTTGGCGCGAGGACGCGCCTTCCGGGAGGGGGAGGTAATGTCACACCCCTGAACGTTTTAGTTGGTCTCTCCCATCAATTCCCCCTGCAGCTCTGTGTGTTTTGGTCTCTCCCTCATTGTCTGCACCTGTGTGTGTGTTAATCAGTCTGTCTATTTAATTTGTGTTATACCCTCCAACTTTGTCAGACCTTAATGTTACCACCCTGTGTTCCTGTGTTTCCCGTGTTTCCTTGTGGATTATTAAAGACTGTTCGTTTCACTACGTCGTTGTTCGCCTGTTCCTGCCTGAAGCGTGACAAGTAGTAATATATTTCTGGCACAGTGTCTTCAAGTTAAACCGGACTTTATTTGACTGGTTACTGTGTCTACCTTTACATTTCTGTGTGTACATGATATGACGCTAGTTTTCCTAAAATGGAAGAGTCAAATGCTGAAATCATTGTGTGCTTGTGTGTGTAGTAAACAAAACAGCTTGTCTGCTCCATTCATTAAAATAAGAGACACGCAGAACATGCAGGGTTCACATTAAATGGTATTTTTATGGCGTAATATTTACAGATACTAGTCCATATTGCGGTTTGATTTAAGTGTAATGACCTACTTTTGATTAATCCATTCAAACTTTGACAAATTCTATGACATTCTGCGTTATTCAGTAAATTCAGTTTTTATGACTGGATTCCGTCTGCGTATTCCGCATCGCATACTACTCGTGTATGATGTCAGTGTCTCTGTTTCTTTTCTTGCACTTGTTCTTCCCATCTTACAGATTAATGTGTTAAATGCACTTTGTATTCCCCAGGGCCTCATCTCCAGAATCCGCTCTTTAAAATGTAAGTGTTTAATCATTCTATTGTCCTGATTATGGCCTTAATGCAGTCATTTGCACTCTCTGAGCAGGGCAAAGCACCCTAGAAAAACATAACTGTAGTATCAATTGTGGGCAAGTTTCAAACTCCAACACTTAGTATGCATGTGCTTGGCATTTATACAATTTACTTTTCTAATTTGCACCTCAGTTGAAGAGAAAACCACCTCAGTTTACATACACTTTCATATTTCTTTAGTCTACTATAAGCAAACATTTTGCTGGTTGCTTTAATATTTCTGTTGCATTGTACTGGGTATTTGTAAGATGTGTTGTTAGTGGCAGTCAAATGTTATTTTGATTTGACAAGGAATTGGTTTTCTTGCATGTAAAAATGCTTCAGAGGGTAATTTTTGTAGATTGCATCATGTCGTTAGTAATCGGCAACTTTTAATGCTAGAATGATTTTTTTTAAAAATATTTTCATTATTCAGATGCTTTCTCTAGGGCTGCATGATTAATCAAAATAAAACTGAAAATCCAATATGGCTTAGAGTGATTATCATATCTGCAATTGTAATAAATAAGTGTGTGGAGTGTGGCTCAGTTTGCTTTTCTGCATCTTCTGAGATTAGACTTAGAATGTGCACTTGAAAACGTAACACATGCTTAACCACCTTCCAAAACTTGAAATGACATATGCTTATAAACTGGCTATTGTCAACTCAAGAAAAGCTATTTTTTAAGGCTGTGGTCTTCTGCCAAAATAAAAGCTTGATAGTGTAACATTTGAAAGAAAGAAGTTAAGACAGCCATAAATATTAGTACTGTAATGTTACAGTTAAAGTCATTATTAATTGTTGTCTTTCTTAAACACTCATTTGTTCTTATTATTTCATATTTATTTATTTATCTTTTGTTTATTTATTCTCTTATCTTGGGTATGTTCAATGCAGTTGTCTCGACAAAAAGGAAGCAAGTTAAAATTCTAGTTTAAACATTATTTGTTCTTTAGGCATTCCTCTTTAAAAGAAAATAACTATCATATTTTTGCAAATCATATTTTTGAAAAGTGCTGTTTCCCCATTTTGGCACATTGTGCCACAAAGATTGCTAAAGTCAGTTTTACCAACGGACCTACCAATCTCTGTGTAATAATAACGTTATGATGCTGCCATCTTTCTGAAGTCCTTTTTTAGCCCCCCTGTAATTTGGCTCTGAAAAATTGTCATTTTGACCCTCTCTACAAAATAGTGGATTACTCAGTATTCATCCACAACATTTAATATTTTGAAGATTTCATCACTATACATGTCTGTCTTTCTTCAGAAAATAATATTAGCAAAATCAAAACTTTGAGCCATTTTTTTAAGTTTTTGAAATTTGTTTGATTTTGACATGGAACGACCCAATTATATTTTCCTCTCAAATTATGCAGCTTGACGTTCATCCAATGACAAATTAGGAAATAAAAAAACTAGTGCTGCACGATTAATCCTATCGCAATCGCGATGTCAGCCTGTGCGATTATATGACGGCAAAATGTTGCGATTATATTAAATAAGTGTGGACTTGAGAACACCTACTTTCTGAGACAGTTTGCTGATTTTCCGTACCGCTAACAACACAAACATACAAAAAAGATTAAAACAAAAAATCTGACAGTCTCTCAGTATCCACAAGTTTCCTACGCCCCATGAGGCCTTGCATCAAAAGTGGGAGTGTCTTCCGGTTCAAAGTAAACAAGCGGGATGGGACACTCATTCATTAAACAGTTGACAGGAGTGACGGGTAAATGAAGCCTCGTGAAGCACCGAGACTTTTCCCTGACTATTTCGGGAAAATATTCAAAGCGTCGAGAGTGTCGAAAACAGCGCAATCTGGTGGTTAGTAAAAAATAAAGCAGCCAAAAGCCTGTGAACTCCGTCGGAAGAAGATCCATGTTATATGCACAAATAAAAGCCTAACTGTGTGTGTGCTGGTTTGTTGAATTTCTGACTCTGATAAATTAATTTACCCATTGAACAGTGCCATTAAATGCCAGTACGACAATCAATATGATGTAATAGAAGAGTAATGTACACGTATATCACGTATATGGCATATATTTAATATTTCTCAAATAATTTGTATTCTTCATATTTGTTCATAGACTGGGTATTTAAAATGCAATGAAAATGTACTCGCAAAGTAAGATCTGGGGGTTGAACATTAAGACACGCCAAGTGAATCACGCACATGACAGAAAGGGAGGTTTCTACGAAAGGGTTTTCTACGTTAACAAGCCTCGAATCGAGGCTTCATCTGGCATGCCCTTTAACACAAGCTCTGATGTCTCAGTTCAAATGTCATTTCACTAGCTGACAGTCAT
Organism: Labeo rohita; assembly: GCF_022985175.1. NCBI lineage: Eukaryota > Metazoa > Chordata > Actinopteri > Cypriniformes > Cyprinidae > Labeo > Labeo rohita. The sequence continues at coordinate 24,488,400 of NC_066877.1, forward strand.
TCAAGATTTAGCGATCCAAATTGGCTAATGATGTGGGAACACAAATTCGAAAAGCATATGTTGTCCATAAGAATGTAATGACATCTCTCATAAAGGTGTGCATCTTTACAAAGTAAACAATGGTCTAAGAAACACTTAGCCTCTTCGCTAATTAGCACACAAAATACCATTGGTATACTACGTCCGCCGCCTCACCGGAAGTTGTACCCACGTTCTTTTTTACTGTAGCACCCACCGGAAACTTGTGGATAGGCAGTGCACGTGTGGCGTGCGCGTGTGTGTGTTCACTTGTGTGCGCAGCGTGGATGGATGCCGAGGAGATCGACACTGATCTGGTAGCCAAAAAAAAATAATATGGCGATATTTTGGATTTAAGATTACTGCTATTGACCAGAGAGAGGTACTGTGCAAGAATTAGAGGCCCTGTTTACACCTGGTATTAACATGCGTTTTCTGATGCGTCAATCTGATCACAAGTGGACAATGCTAAGTACAGGTGTAAATAGGGGTGTAAAACGTTTTCAGCTTGTCCACTTTTGACCACATCCACTTTTCAAAATCCCGTTTGTGTCCCCCTCACTTTCAAATTCGTTTGTTAAATTAATGTCTTGTATTGTAGAAAAAGCACGCTCAGCACCGCTGAGAATTCGCACGATCCTTAAAAGGAAAACGGAAGTAAAACGCGCACGCGCCTTCAAAAGCAATTTTAATACTCGCTTTTAGAGAGCGGTTCCACAGTGCACGCAAATTAGGCTACATAACATATATATATATATATATATATATATATATATATATATATATATATATATATATATATATATATATATATATATATATATATTATTAATTGTATGTATCCTATAATTGGTTGTGTAGTTGTCCATAGCTCTGTATCATGCTTGAAAAAATTGGTCTCTATTTGCACTTTGAATATTGAGAGAGTAGCCTAGCCTACTTTGATTATGGCTGCACTATTGTTTGCACTTAATACAGCTATTTTTTGTTTAGACTATTTTTATTTATACTGTTTTAATTTATATTTGTAAAAAAGGAGGTCAAACGTTCTAATGTCTGAAGAGAATAATACAGACATACTAATGTCTGACATGAAATCATACAGGAGAGACGCCAGTCAGTTGAGTTTGTAATGTATGTAAATGCAGGAATGTGGTCAGAAGTGGTCGAAAATGGACAGAAGAGACGGATTAAAACGCCAGGTGTAAAGGACTGTGTCTCCATTGTCCACTTGTGATCCGATCGACCAAAAACATATCCAGTTTCCTTTCAGTTTACACAGAGTATATGTTACATTCTTCATAAATATCCGTTTGTTTGGACAAAATGTTTAAAATTTTCTTATTTTTGTGAAAATGTGTATGTTTTTATATATTTTTTTATTTAATTTAGCTTTACTTTTGAGAAAATAAGTTTACATTAATGCAAATGCTATTTCATTTTGTGAAAATAATTTATTTGAAACCATATCTAGTTTTACAAATACACATTTCAGCATTATCACTAATCTGTGTGTGCATTTTCCTTAAAAACCCATCAAGTTGATTCACAATACCATTTAGTATAATCGCAATCGCGTATCGCAATATTGACCTCAATAATCACAATATGAGAATTTTCCCAAATCGTGCAGCCCTAAAAAAAAACCCTGTTCACCTCAACAACGATAAATGCCAAGTTCTGTCTTGAAACACTAGATGGCTCAGGCTGATGGGTCCTCAACACAAACTGCTGATATTCACAGCGATAAAATACTTGGCCCAAGCTGATTGGTTCATGTTGCATACACAGCCAATATGCTTGCTGCTTTACATTTAAATGGCTGGTTAGCATTCACTGGAGCATTATGCGGCACGCTTTCAGAGTTTCTCTGAAATCCTCCACCTCCTCAGCTCCACCTGTATAGATCTGCTATGGGTTATTTTATATGCTGTTTGTGTAAAAGTCCAGGGACTGGAATTAGCTAGTTTTCCGCATGAACGGCTCGGAGCGGGCCGATTCCGATTTATAATATGTATGGTTTAGGTAAGCAACATTGCACACCGTTTCCTTGAATATCAAAACGATTGCAATGTGACACTGATTTTATACAAACAAGAAGTTAATATTATGTGACTTATATTTTAGACACAATACTGACTGTTTTTGCTCAGTTTCGTTGATGAAAATAGTTCCAATCAAAGCCACAGCAGAACTGCTGCATGTCTCCAAGCAACACAGTAGTGTTTTGTTACTGAATGAATCCACATTTTTGATTAAATCAAGTGAGTCAGTGATTCCGAAATTCATTCTTGCCTTGTTTCTGAATGAATCTGCTGTTTGAACTAATCGGTTCAATGAAAGACTGAGTGGTTCACAGTCATGTGCCGCCATGTACTGGTGGTTTGGTCTCATATTTAAAAGTATCATTGCATTTTTCCCAACGTGGCTTAATTGTATGTTTAAAAAAAAAATAAAACATTAATCTTATAAAATTATATATGCATTTTAAATTTTGCATTGTAAATGCATTTATAGAGAATATCTGTCACTTGTAGTCCAGATTGGGGGAATTGTAATGTTTAACCCTTGTGCAACCTTTTGGACATTTTTCTCCTTTTCAGTCTTGTTTTTTGTGATCATTTCACCCGTGTTATTGTGAGCTGCATACATTTTGGCACAGGTGTGTATTTTTATTGGAATTTTACCATTTCACCTCCATTTCCTTTAATAAATATATTTTGCACTAGGTACAAAAAAATGTTACACTCAGCACCGTTTGGACAAAAATGTCCCCATTGAAACCCATTAAAACGGCTATTTTTAATCACAGTGCCATTCAACTGTAAAATTATGCTATTTTTGTTAATTGACTTTCATTCTGTTGGCAAGGCTTCAAAATTTTTTTTTTTTTTACCAGATGGTGCCATTTTTTTCAGGTTTGGCCAATAAAGCAAATACTCACTTTATTCCTTTAAAATGCAAAGTGATTCATCATAAAGAGACTGTAATGAAAAATGCATAAGAGTTTATAAAAATTAGAAACAGTTAAGCAGTAGAGAATGATTCATCATTTTATGAGATAATGTAAAATTTTTCAGAAAGAGTTGTTTGTTGTAAAAATGCATTAACCTTAATAGGTCATGGGAGAAATTTGAACTAGCTTACTTTTTTGCACATTTGCCGGAACTTTCCCTCAACTTCAGTGCACTTTCAGACTGATAATAAAAACAAGCAATCCAACCACTGATAAGCACATCACTTAAATGCCCACACTCCACTTTTTTGGTCTGTCTTTTAATGGTGTTGTGTCTGAACTCATCAAAGTCAAGTGCAATAGCAACGCAATCCCCACTCTGGGGCACGGAACAGCAATGGAATGTCAATACCATTGGTGTCATTAAAACAAAGAGAAGGATGTTCTTAAACCTGTATTAGTATGTGGGTAGAAATGTAAAACAATTGAGCAGATAACAGGCTGCTTTACATGGCTTAGGAGAGTTGCATTTACCTGAGGGAAGATTAGAGGGCAGAAGGACAAGGTTTGGACCACCTCCTGAAAGCACACTAAGCCAGCTGAGGAGATGCCTTCATCTTTATGTAAACACACACTGGGAGTTAGGATTAAGAGTGGTTTAAACTGAGCCATGCTACTCTAATACCAAGGTTAAATGAGAATCTGGTGTGACCCCTTGTATTTCTCTACAAACACCACTGGCTTGTATAAAGAAGGTAGCGAGTGTCTCTCAAATGGCAGTGACTTTTACTGCCTGTCCTCGACCTGTGCAGTGCAGTTGTGTTATCCAGCCGGATGTTATTGGTAATCATATTATTCAATGCAAACTGTTTATTTATTTATTTATTCTTTAACCGAAACCTACAATATCAGCATCTAGAATGTACGTTTTAATTACCGTTTAAAAAGGTCAGCACATGAACAACGTAGAGCTGTTAAGAAGTCTTGGGAAATTGCTAGGTGATATTACAGGTTATGTTTCATGCGTCATGCTCACACATCAATTCCGTTTACTAACCTTTTAATTGATTCAGGATATTTGTCAGACTCTTTCACTCATTTTCAACCCTTGATATTCATCCTCCGCTAAACCTGTTACACAAAATGATACAAGATATTCACACATAGTAAACAAGCTTTTCAAAGACATGCCATGAAATAGCCAGTGACATATAGACCCGCTATTCGTGGTTTACACCAAGCATTTAAAAAGACTTCATTCATCCCTTAAAGCAAAAGACCAAAACATCAGTACTGTGACATTTGAAGCTGCGAATGCGATAGGGCTCTGAGGAAAGCCCTGCAAGACGGCCAAACCTTTGACAAGAGCAGTTAATCTGTGGGGGAGAGTGAGCTGGTATGAAACATGTCCATTTTATTCAGCAGAGATCGTGTATTTTCTCTCAAAGTCATGATGTGCGGTTATGCTCTCTCTAGCTATGCATTAACCCACTGCCTGTGAATAACCAGTGTACGTCAGCCCATGCCAGCGCAGACACGTCAGGCACATTCATCCTGGCTTTCCACCAGGATCTTGTTTCTCAAATGCACCATAACCTGAGCCATCTAAATGGAAATGACTTTTAACACCGCACCAATCTGAATGCAGGACAGGTGAAATCATATGAGGTGGGAGTTTAGTCAATGTTTTGAGGCTATGGTGAGTGAACTCATGTTACTCTCCCTTAAACTTTCTCCTCCGTCTCCATAATAGTTAATAACTGGTGTCATTAATAATGGTCAGCTTTGTCTGAAAGCCGGTTTGGGCGACATGGGTGCACTGGGGTCTGCCTGGTTGGTGCTATTGGAGTGCTTTTGAATGTTTGATGGAAGAGACTCGAGGCTAAGAGTCAATCATTGTCTGAGCACAGATGGTGTTGTGCCCTGTGATGGTAATTAAATACGGCTTCTCTTTCCTGTCTTCCATTGAGGAGGACAAAGCTATGCTACCAGTTGTGGAAGTAATACATTGTGCAGTAGGCCTAGTGTTTTCTTTATTATTTTTCCCAACTGGTCTTTCATTCAAAAAAAAAACAAAAAAATCACAAAATTCAAACCATTTATTGAAGTAAACCAACGGAAAGTGTGGGGAACTCACATTGTGAAATTGTTTTTCTCCAATGCATGTTGGCCATAAGTATTGGCACCCCTAGGAATTCTTATGAGTACAATATCTCTAAAGTATACTCCTATTCATATTCACATTTTTTTTTTTTTTTTTAGCACACCAGGGTGAAAAGGAGCATGAAATTGTCCAGCCATGACTTGCTGTTCCACAGGATTATAAATATGAGGAACACAAAGGCCAAATTCTCTTTATCATCCATCACAAGGAGTAAAACCTATTTTGAGTTACACAAAATAGAAAGTGCCTGTAAGAAAAGAGCTAAAGCATTGAAAATCCCCATTTCCACCATCAGGGCAATAATTAAAAAGTTCCAATCAACTATAGATGGTACAAATTTGCCTGAAAGAGGACATATCATTCTAATATATCATTCTAATGCACGGTGAGGAAGAGAGTTTCACAGCTGGAGAATGGCAGCGATTAATTGAGGTCTTGGGGTCAGAAAGCCTAAAAAATATAGCTGAAAGCAGTGGGGTTCAAGCGCTTTAAGGCATTTAAGCACATATGAAAAAATACAATATTTAGCAAGCCTGTAATCACCTAAATTAATTATTTAAATAATTAAAAATTTTGCATTTTTGGCAAACCCAGGTAATTTACCATAGAAATATTATGGTGTTTCCCCTAGGTTCACAGCTTTGGGGTGGTGAGGGGAGGGGGGATGGATGGGGCAGGGGTGCCGGTATCCAACAGTATTTTTTGTTTTCTCTGTACTTTCTCTCTATATAAAAACACAACAGAAACATGTATTTCAGTGAAAAAAAAAAAAAAAGTCCAAAACTCTCAGTTTCAACATTTTTAACAATAGGGCCCTACAATCTTCTTTTTTTTTCAGAAATTTTTGTTTTAATTTTTCTGATAATCAAATGAAGGCATTAAACATTTATTTATTTTTAATCAAATGAAAATTTAACCCTTTTATTTTAGCAAACAAACTGAGGTCTATATTCTGTTACAAAAGTTGTAATAATAATTATATATATAAATATATATTTTTTCTACTATTAAGTGGTTAATCTGGTTGTAATATATATTTTTTTTATCATTTAATTTTTTTTTTTAACTGGTCAGAAATAGAAATATATAGAGACGTACATTATACTGTACAAAAGTGATACAAGAGTAATATATTTCTGTTATGCGTTAAACCATACTTTTAAATTGTAAATTAAATTGAAATTGTAGACGCCCGTCCATGTAGAGACAGAAATGACATGCCATCGTGTAAATAAGATAAATAACATAAGACCATTTAGTTTGTTTAATAAAAGAACAAAGTATAGACCTGTTCTGTAGGAAATGTAACCTTAAATGACTTGTTGTTATCTGGCTTTATATAGAAAATAAGATTAAATAAATTTAACTTGACCTTTAAGGGGGGCGCGGGGGCCCCCAGTGGCCAGTTAATTTCTCACAGACCTCTGGGGCCATGAGTCAAACAGGCCCACCGAGTGGCGGCCATGTTTTTTAAGATACGCAAATGCCCTTATAGACAATTGTGGCAATTTTTTTTTTTTTTTTTTTTTTTTTGATAATTATTGATATTCACTCTCCAGAGAATCTTCCTGCACTGATTTGGTTCCGATCGGGCGAAAAACTAGGATTAGTTTGCATAAGTAATTTTTTTTAAAAATCCAGAATACCTGAAAATTTTGCCATGCTCACGATCAAATCGGTGTTACGTGCTTGAAGCCCTAAAAAAGTATCAAATATCTCTTACATTACCACATGTTGTTCGGGAAGGTTTTAAGAAAAATCCTCCTCGCTCATCCAAAAACAAACTCCAGCATATTCAGTTGTCAGACGTGACTAGAACTTCAGATGGGACTGGCTTCTATGGTCAGATGAAACTAAAAAAAATAGCTTTTTGGTAGCAAACTCACCAGATGGGTTTGCAACAAACAGGAATAAAAGTACCCCATGCCTACGGTTAAATATGCTGCTGGATCCTTAATGTTGTGGGACTATTTTTCTGCCGGAGGTTCTGAACATCTTGTTCAGATACAGTACATGGCATCATGAATTCTATCAAATACCAGATAAAATAATCTAAACTTGACTGCTTCTGTTAGAAATCTTATAATGGGCTGTGTTTGGATCTTCATCAGGACAGTGATCCAGAAACAACACAAAAATGTTTCACTGAGCACAAAATGAAGCTTCTGTCATGGCCGTCCCAGTTTTTTCACCTGAACCCTATAGAAAATGAGTGGGGTGAACTGAAGAGAAAAAGCACCAGCATGGAACAGGGAATCTGGAGAGATTCTGTTTGAAGGAATGGTCTCTGATCTCTTGTCAGGTGTTCTCCAAACTGTTATCTTGGGAAAAGGATGTTGCAATAATTGGTGCCAATAGTTGTGGCCAACGTGAACTAGAGAAAAACATTTATTTTATAATGAGAGTTTCCCCTCCACTTTTTACTTCAATTATAGGTTAAATTTTTTTTTTTTTTTTTTTTTTTTTTTTTTAATGAAAGATCAAAAGTACTGTATATAGATAAATTCTACACAATATTTGTCTACTGAATGGCTAAAATTGAATACTTCATTTTAATTAAGGAAACATAATTTTTATGTTTAGTTAGGAACAACTATGTAGAATTTGGAACTGTTTATGGACCTGTGGCATATATAGAAATTTTCCTCCATATGCACTCTGCATGCACCAGTGTGACCTCGAGCTGAGAATGAATGTATTTTCTGTAGCTTTATGGAATGAGAATAAAACTGCTCAGTAGCAGAACTAAATCCAGCCCCATGATCCGTGACAAACATATAGCATCTGTCCCCTCAGTATGGCCCAATAGTCTTGTAGAGCTATTAGCAGGAACTATAGGTAAATGACTGGAGCCCTGCTGGATTAGAATCTATTTAGCAATTTAATTAAATATAAGGAAAGCTTGCATGTGTAAAATGTTTTACAGCCTACAGTGTCTCTTCTCCTACAAGGTAAAAAATGTAGGTGCTCCATCTTGCAAGTAATCCTTGAGAATATACAAAACACTGCTATATAATCACCATTTAAAGTGATTTTTCATTTGGAATGGCGTGAAATAACAGTGTTTTGTGAACTCAATGCATTGGAAACAAACTGTTTTTGCAGACAGGCAATATGAAAGTATATACTTGAGTAAAGTGTTTATTTTACCATTCATTATCCTGGCTTGGAAGGAAGGCTCCCCCCACACTCACTTGCCCCAAATAAATAATGTAATAACTGTATAGTCAAACCACTACAATCAAATTCATGCAGCATTTCATCCCAAAAATCTGCAGCTTTGCCAGTGCACAACAAGCCAAGTTATTTTTCAAAATATGTTTGTAAATTGTCACTGATTCTATTTTGGGCGTGAAACATGTTAGTCAAATTACAAACAAAAATTAGCAATAAAATCGTGGAATAGTAATGGATAAACCCATGTTATTCTAAGGAACATATACATAGTATAGTTCTGTTGCTAGAACTGTGTTGTGCTTTCGCCGACCAAAAAAGACGAAAACTATATTCCTGGCTAGATACCATTCCCCTCACACAGTAACTTCAAATGTATGAAGCTACAGTTGTTCCATTTTTAATTTAATTGACACCACACAAAGTGTATTCCACTGGTTTAGTGGTAAAAACAATAGGGCCCGTCTTGTCATCTTTGATATTGTAATCCATTTGAAATGTCATAAAGCCTCAAATGTTCTCAACAGAGCATTTGGACACACAGTGTTCCAAATTTTTGTCCGGAAGATCTTCATAATGAGCAAAAAGGACATTTTCTGTAATTGGGAAATTTCAATAAATATAAGGCAGGGAAGCCGTCTCTAGATGTGGTCTCTCTGGACTTTCTATGGCTTTTTGAATTTGATTTTACTGGACAGTTTGGAAATTACTGTGGGTTTTCAGTGCTGCATTTGATTAAGATTGGAGCCAATCACAGGAGCTCTTGTCTGGCACTGAGTAGCTTGTGCAGCATGCAATTTTTGTGTTTCACATTTTCATAAATTCAGTCAACCTGCTGTTTACAAAGAAGTGTAAACAAATGTTGGCAGTGGACACATGCATAATTAAAAGCGTAGTCTCTAGTGAGCGCTATAGAGATGACGTTTCCCGGGATCCAGGATGTAAATGCACATTATGACTTTAAGCACTTCCACAGGCAAGTACAGATGGTTCTACATGTTCACACTCCAAGTTTTTTGATGCCTTGCATTGGTAGATAGGGATGCATATGCCACTGTTGCACTGTAGTATTCGCAATCCTCTTTTTTCCAGTTCGTATTTTCAGAATGAGGCCAAAAAATCATGTTGATTTTTATATGTAAATTGTAGCCACCATATGGTGACAACAAATATAAAACTTTTTCTAGGCTTTATGGTACTGTACATCACTTAAACACATTTGTCAAAAGAGTGTTTTGAATTAGGTGTTCATGTATAATTTTTTTGAGGTGATTGATTCAGATTGTATATTACTGCTCTGAGTTTATTACTCTGCCTCATGCCATCTCAGTTCAGTGGAGGGATAGAAATCTGTAACAAGTGACTGGGTGCATCTCAAATGGAAGGTTGCGTCCTTGTGAGGACACATCCTTCTTAGTCTAGTCCTTCTGAGGCTTAAAGGTAGAGTCCTGTTCAGCATTATACACTAGAATTAGACATTTTCTTAGGGATAGTTTACTAAAAAATGAAAATTCTCATGATTTACTTACCCTCAAATCATCCTAGGTGTATACGACTTTCTTCTTTCAGATTAATACAATCGGAGTTATATTAAAAAATGGTTCTTCCAAGCTTTATAATGGCAGTGAATGGCTGTTGAGATTTTGAAGTCCAATAAAGTGCATCTTTTTATCATAAAAGTATTCCACATGGCTCTGTGGGGTAGTAAAGGGCTTCTGAAGCAAATCGATGCATTTGTGTAAGAAAAATATCCATATTTAAAACTTAAACCAAAACTGTAGTCGCTATAGCTTTCGCTTACCACTTTATGCACGTTCACAAGAGAGTGGTGTTCCAGCGGTTGACTGTAAAAAATAAAAAACACAATTTGTTGAGTCAGCTTAAAATAATTTGTTACCCTGCTGCCTTAAAATTTTAAGTTGATTCAACTCAAATATCTAAGTTGTCACTTAGTATAATTTGACATTTCAAGTTGCATAAACTTTTCTTGAGTTGACTGAATTTAAAATTTTAAGGCAGCCAGTTTACAAATTATTTTAAGTTGACTCAACAAATTGTTTTTTACAGTGTAGGATGTAGGCAAACACTGTTACAAATGCGGAAGTGCAGTGGAGAAAGCAAAATAAATCACCGATCACTAATTAGAAGCAGGGACGGTTCTAGGGTGAGTGGATATCTGGGGCTTAGCCCAGACGTCCTTCAAATAAAAAGTTTAAAAGTTATATAGGTTAAGTGGCTTCATTTTTAAAAAAGCCTACACATATTTCTAAACAGCTCTTGCATGCATTTACATTGCACTTACAAATTGCATAAATAATATCATGAGATTAAAGTTTTAAATATAAAGTTTAGAACACAGAAATATGAAATAGAAAAAATGGAATGACACTTTTAAATGTGAGACTCAAATTGTGAGAAGGTGGCAGTAAGCCACTGTCTTCATGACTGAGTCGTTGTCATTTGTGACCCTGGACCACAAAACCAGTCATAAGTAGCATAGGTATATTTGGCCAATAGCCAAAAATACATTGTATGGGTCAAAATTGTATCGATTTTTCTTTTATGTCAAAAATCATTAGGATATTAAGATCATGTTCCATGAGGATATTTTGTAAATTTCCTACCGTAAATATATTAAAAGTTTTTGATTAGTAATGTGCATTGCTAAGTACTTTATTTGGACAAATTTAAAGGCAATTTTCAGTCAAATATTGTCTTATCTTAACAAACCATACATCAATGGAAAGCTTATTTATCCAGCTTTCAGATGATGTATAAATCTTTGTTTCAAAAAATTGACCCTTATGACTGGTTGTGTAGTCCAGGGTCACATTTATTAATTCAATTACTTCAAAACGGCTGATTGATTCAAAAACTAAGTAAGAAACCGTTTTTATGAATGGGTCAGTGAATCATTGATTAAAAAGCGCATTCACAAAATGCAAATTCATTCAGTAACGCAACATTGCAGTGTGCAGAGAGGCACAACATTGCTTTGCTTAGAACTAGAGCAAAAAGACAATATTTTCTCTACGATTTAAATCACTTAATAATGATTGAACTTCTTTTTTATTGAATTCTTGCCCTGAGACTTAAAGTAAAGTCTGCCATTGACTGTGCAAAATGCTAACCATACATATAATCATGTGTCCTAGAATGTCTAGTAATTTGTTTCTACAGTAACAGTAACTTAATTTAGACAGATAATGAGATTATACAGTAAGATACCCTGAAACAGCTGCTTTTTGTTGTTTAAGTGCTTTTTTAATATAAATTACACAATTTATTACACAAGACATGGTAATAAAAACATTCTGCCCCTAATTAGAAGTACAATAAATAAATAAATAAATAAATAAAATGAAAATGTCGGAGGATTTCAATATAAGCCAAGTTTTCCTGTGCTGTAAAAAAAAAAAAAAAAAAAAAAAAAAAAAAAAAAAAGACTGGCAAGGCTGGCATATTCTCACCAGAGCTTACATAAATATGGATTTTAAATATGGGTATTTTTATTACACAAACACATCAGTTCATTTCAGAATGCCTTTATTAACCCCCCAGAGCCATGTGTTGTTTTTTTTTTTTTTATGATGGATGATGCACTTTATTGGACTTCAAAATCTCAACAGCCATTCACTGTCATTATTAAGCTTGGAAGAGCCAGGACATTTTTAATATAAAAACACAGATTGTATTTGTTTGAAAGAAGAAAGGCATATACATTTAGGATGACTTGAGGGTGAGTAAATAATGAGGCAATTTTCATTTTTGGGTGAACTATGCCTTTAAGTATGAATGGCTATGTCATAAATGTTTACGCCTGGCCAGTCATAGCACAAAAGTGCTATTAGAATTACAATTTCAAAAATACTTTATATTAATAATCTTTATATTAAGTGATTTTCTATTAGTCCAGTACATGTAATAACTGTCTGTGGTTTCCCAGTGGTTTACATTATGCACAGTTTAGCATTGTGTGATTCATTTACAACTAAACAAAAGAAAACACAATCCGTTCACCTCAAAAATCATTTTGTTTTTGCCTTGCATTACTTAATGAAATTAAACGAGCTAACTGCTGATTCTGTTTCCACATTCTTTTTTGTGAATTGGCATGAGTGCAAAGGATTGTGGGTGACTGAAGGACACAAAGGATACACCTGATGCATCCTTCAAAATAGGCCAAAGGAAGGACACAAAATAAAGACTGCCTTCCGAGGATCCTTCAATATGAGACGTCCTTCAACAGGTTTTGATGACATGGCAACTGAGATATTCAGCCTTATAGGATGCAGCCTTCTGATTGAGTCTTTTTGAATGAGTTAAATCATTAAATTCATTCAAAACACTGATGCCACGTATGTTATATGATGTATGATTTCATAAAAGTTCATTCAAAAACACAATAAATAACCTGACATTTCAATATACATCATGGAATGATTATTAGAAGCACATGTCAAGAATCATAAATCATCACGATCCTACAGCTATGTAGAAAATATCATTTTCGAGAATTTGGTTGGCTTGAGATTTGAAATGCTACACTACCTATAATCTTTTTTATGCAGAAGTGGAAAGCATGACATCCCATTAAATCATGCACTGCTACACATTTTTTTTTGACATGGAGTGGTGATATTAAAAATGCATGTCCTGTTTTTCATTTTAATAACAGATGTTATATTAAGAGAACGTGAGCAGTTGTTTTGAATGTGACCCTGTATGAGGGGTCCATGCCCAAGTGTTTACAAAACAGCTGACTAGCCAAAGATAACCAGTGTTCTTCTCATCACAGGCATTAATGATGGAGCAGATCCTGAAGGCATGGAGGGCACGAAACCAAGTCAGTCGTGACAAGAAGGGGAAAGGTTTTTCCCCCTGCAGACCACTCTCACCTGCAGCTCATCACAATTATACAAGGTCTGACAGGGTCTGGGAAAGAATTTTTTATTTTTAGCCCTCTAGCACTCATTTTTCCTCTCTTACCTCCATTCCAATAAGGTTGAGGGGGAAAAAAACTCTTGAACCGTTTGACCTGTATCTTTGCTAAGGTGAGAAAACTGGTCAAGATGGGGGTCACTGATTGTCCCAAAGGTCTGTGGGTTGTATTGTGCCGGGTTTTTAAAAAGTACAGTTGACTTTGGCATCACTTGGTGGAGTGTCACAATGTTCTTTTGAAACAAATACACTCCAGAAAACACATTTGGTTAGATTTACTTGCATAAAGAAATTTCTAGGTTGTGTTTGTCATACTAGATTAATTTAAACACCCAGGGCTCTGTGCTTACTTTTTTCAAAAATCAAAATTTCAGGAGCACCTTCTAATCAATAATCAAAAAATCTAATCAAAAAATATTTTTCACATTACGAGATGAAATTTGACTCCCTGAAGTGATTTACAGGGGATTAATTAAAACAACAGAATAAGAATTTACCAATCAAATGAAATTAGTATTAACAAAATTAATTTGTACTACAGAGGTGGCACAGAAGAACACTAAAGTGGGTTGTAGGTGTATTTTCATGTTTAATGAGGCTTAGAGGTGGCATGAGTGCAATCAAATTCATAAACTCATGTTGAGATTAATGTTTTAAATATAAAATTTTGAATACAGAAATAGTAAATGATTTAAATAACTGAAAAGATACTTTAAAAATGAAATTAAAACTGCCAGTAGGTGAGAGCAAGTCACTGATTTAATTACTGAATCATTCATTTGATTCATTCGAACGGATGATTCTTTCAGGAATAAAGCAAGTGACTCTCTTTATGAATGGGAAATTGAATCATTGACTCACTAGATTCGTTTAAAAATGCACATTCTGTCGTAAACTAAACAACGCTGTGTTCGAATGGAGATGTGCAGCGGTTCTGTTATGACTTGTTTCAGACTATTTTCGATGATGAAATAGAGCAAAATCAGGCAATAGTGTTATATTCAGACAAAGTAAGTCACTTAATATTAACTTTATTAAAAGCTGTCAGTTTAGTTCATCGCGATCTCACGAAGTTCCATTATAATCAACGAAGCTTCACAATGAATCTCTTATTTACACTCTCTCTACACTTAGTTTACGAAAGGATTTGTGAGATATGTTTGTGATACATTACTCAACGTTGCAAAAACACGTAGAAATCTTTGAAGCTCCCCTCAGCGCAAACACAAATGTGCTGATCGGTTCACTCGCACGTGGTGCTCCTAAATATTTTTTCATAGTCGCTTGAAGTAGTTTCAGACGCAAATGCGACTAAAATAGTCACACTGTAGAGCCCTGGCACTCAAGAAAAATGTGAAGACATGCCCCAAACTGACACTTTATATTGTTACCGTGAAATGACTTATTTTGATAATCAACCATTTTTTATGATCAAGACATTTCTAACATCTCATCCCAGAATTCACAGGTCTAAAATGTAACTGTGAAGCAAAGCTTGTGTTCTGTGGTACAGGAGCCAAGAACAAGCGAGAATGAAAGCAACTGAGAGACAGTATAAAGACTTCTGAAGTGCATACTAATAACTGTACCCGTAAGATAGAAGAAAATTTCTTTTTTTTTTTTTTTTTTTACCTATGCCACACAAAGTTAAGAGTGCTCAACACAGAAAGCATGACTAGAACTCCCATTTCCATCCACCCTGGAATGAAATGAGAGATGTTAAAAATGTCATGAATATGTAGATCATAGAAAATTCCCTCTCCCACAGCTGTGAGGTTTCACATGTTCTAGTTTCAGAGCTGAAGAGGATCCAAAAAATACAGGACATTCCAATCCTTTGCCTGTTTGCCATGTGAAGAGGCCACAAAAAACCCTGTATTGATATAATCTACTCAAACAGGCGCAATGACTGCGGTACGATTTGTCCTTCAGGAATAACATCTCTACGTTTCTAGCACTTCCACTCCGACTGTTATCTCTTCCAACTCTCCCACTTCTCACCAGCTCTCCCTTTCTCTGTAAAATGCAATCTGCAATCAGAACTACATGGTTCACCTCAGGATAGCACCTCTGCCAATCTCATTTATACGCTGCTTGATTGAAATGAATATTTAAGTGGCTGCATATAAATGAATAAAGCTTCAGCTCTCTCCTCCGGAATGTGACCTCTTGCACGAGGAGCTTCCTGGACTCTCTCAAAGAGTCCATTAAATATGTAAAATAATGTAAATGTAGGCCTCTAGATGCCAAATATTTGTTTAAACAATAATGCAGAGTTCCTCAAACATAATATCCTGAAAGGAACATGCCAAAAAGAGTTAATGTATTCTGAATTATTGAACCAATCTGACCGACTAAACCTTTGCTGTAGCTCAACATTTCAGGCATAGAAAGTACAGCTGTATTGATTGCGAGCAAGATAACCTAACTGTGTAAGTGAGCACACTGACGAAAGATGTTTAATGAAAATTATGAATAAAAGATCATCCTGTCTATATTCATGCTGTTCTAGCCTAGCAGAATAAAAAAGCGATACATAACCAATTGCCTCTATCATAATACTCGGATATTGTGGTGCTTTGACATGCTGATGTTTTA
Source organism: Labeo rohita (assembly GCF_022985175.1). Classification (NCBI taxonomy): domain Eukaryota; kingdom Metazoa; phylum Chordata; class Actinopteri; order Cypriniformes; family Cyprinidae; genus Labeo; species Labeo rohita. Next base: position 24,504,251 of record NC_066877.1, read on the forward strand.
ATTTGAACTCATCATTGTGGCAAATGTGGTGGTGAATGTTTATTCGTCCCAATGAACTGAAAGCATTGAAACTATTAGCTTCACTACATTTTCTCAGTAGCGTGGTTGGGGTATTGCTAGTTTTAAATCACATAGCTTTTTAGTGGCAAAGCTGTTTAGTAATTATGTAGCTGGGTTGTGTTGATTAAACACTACAACATTACATTTTCCCTGACAGTATATCAGAATCAAGTTGCGTGTTTGCTATTTTCTATTGGATGTTTAGAATCAAAACTCCCTATGTTTGATTTGTAGCTTTTCAATAGTAAAGTCAATTCCCAGTAGTGAGGTGGTAGCATGGGTAGCTGTTAAATAATTTATATTTTCTGCAGCAAAGCCTTTATTGAAATTGATTAAGTACAGTGGTAATTTCTTTCTTTCTGGAAAATAATTATTTACATCAGCCATTCAGCATTTCCCATCGAATTTTTAAAACTAATTTTATATTTAAATTAAATGTTGAAAGCTTCTTTTGCCATGGCTATGGAAGTCCTTTTCACAAATGATTTTTTTTTACTCAGAATCGTGTTATATAAGCTTGCAATTGCGAGTTATAAAGTCAGAACTGCGATATAAACTCGCAATTCTGAGACAAATAAGTTGCAGCCTAAGTTGCAAGTTTATATCTCACAGTTGTGACTTCATTTCTCAGAATTTCAAGAATCTCACAATTCTGAAATTATAACTCACAATTGCGAGTTTGTATCTCACAATTCTGAGACAAAAATCAGAATTGAGAGATATAAACTTGCAATTGCAAGGAAAAAAAGACAGAGTTGCAAGATGCAAACTCGTAATTGCGAGAAAAAAAGGCAGAACTGTGCGATAAACAGTCCCAATTACATTTTACATTATGAAAACAGGTTTCCATATATAGCTGCCTTTTTTTTTTTAAACCAGTGGTTCTCCACCTTTTTGTTTCCAAGGACCCTCATTGTCTAACAGCATTTGAAGGCTCCGTAACTTTTCCATTTGTTTGTGATTTGCTGGATATGGATTGATGTTAATTTGTTTTGTTTTTTTTTTTTACGCACATTTTTTTCCTAGAAAAATATAAAATAATAAAAATCTTATAACTCATTCATGCCATAACACTTTTATAATTCTTCAAAGAAAAAAAAACAGGTGTTATTGTAACACTTTACAATAAGGTTGATTAGTTAACAGTAGTTAACAACATTAGTTAACATGAACTAAGAATGAACAATAGCATTTATTAATCCTAGTTAATGTTAATTTCATCATTTACTAATGCATTATTAAAATCAGAAGTTGCGTTTGTTAACATTAGTTAATGCACTGCATGAACAAACAATGAATGAATTATTTTTATTAACAAATGTTAACAGAAATAATTTGTGTAATAAATGTATTGTTCATTGTTTGTTCATGTTACTTAATAGATGACAACTTATTGTAAAGTGTTACCATTTTTTGTTTTGCCTTTATTTTAAATTATTTTAAATCATTTTGAGGCACCTTAGATGTTTTCTGGGGCTCTGGCTTCCCATTGAGAACCATTGCTCTAAAGCAGGAGTGACCAAACCCGGTCCTGGAGGGCCAGTTTCCTGGAGAGCTCAAACTAGCTAAACTCTGCAGGACATCGGCCCTCCTCGACAGAGTTTGGGCACCCGTGCTCTAAAGAGTGGGTTTTATTTAGGGCTTAATTTAGCTCATTTATTGTTTAATACAGTGCTTTAAGTGGGGAAAAAAAAGAAGTGCCGATACTCACTCCCCACCCCCGTACTTTTTAATTTTCATAATTCATGAAGTACGTATAGTGCCACAATCAATCAATCAATCCGTCAATCAATAATTAAATATACGTTTCACTACAAATATACCTGACTCTTAATACTATACGGATCCATTCTAAATCAATAAACCTGCATTCGCTTAGAGGAGTTTACTGGTGTAAAATTATGTGATCGCAAAAGCTTTCATTTTTAAGGTACTGTTTTGGTTATAATGCACAAATTTCTGTTTCTATTTGGCATGCTTTTCATATTCTGAAATTGACTTTGGCGTGCGTATGATACGTATCTACCCCACACCCCTAATCCTACCAATTGCGTATCATACGCCAAAGTCAATTTCTGTGTATAAATAGTAGCCTATGCCAAACCGAAACAGGGTGGGAGGCACAATAACTCATTTTGGGGAAAACGGCCCCCCTTAGCACCTTAGCAACTAAGGACATGTAAGCATTAGTAACTTACAATGTTTCTATTAAATTGTTATCATGTTAAACACAAATTAAGTCATATTGAAAACAATAGGTTGGTGTTGGTTTATTTGCTGGCAATGAAACTAAGTAAGTAATTAAATAAATTAGCATGATAGTATTGTGTATCGGTGATCTCACAGGCTGATGATAGGGCAATATGAAAACTGAGCACCAAGAATGTGGCTGTGAGTCCTGAAAATTTACTGGTGTGAGTTTGATTATAGAATACGGTTGTCACACCCATTAATAACCATACTGTGTGTGAATGTAACCATATTAAGGACTCAAATACGGTATTGACAACCGTATTCTGCTGCTGTATAAACGTGGTCATAGTGTCATTTCTAATCACCCAGACACTGATGGTTTGACTCTGTCTCTGAGTACCGGCAACATGTAAAACACTTAAAAAACAATGTTTAATAGTTAGCTGAAATAGCGATATAGGGTACAACAGGGCTAAATGTTTGAATATATCTTGAGACAAAGGTCTTCTTAATGATTTACAGTTTTGTTTAAGATAATTAAAGCAGCAGTTTTTAAATAATGAAAGAATATGTAGATGTTTTCTGGGGCTCTGGCTTCCCATTGAGAACCATTGCTCTAAAGCAGGAGTGACCAAACCCGGTCCTGGAGGGCCAGTTTCCTGGAGAGCTCAAACTAGCTAAACTCTGCAGGACATCGGCCCTCCTCGACAGAGTTTGGGCACCCGTGCTCTAAAGAGTGGGTTTTATTTAGGGCTTAATTTAGCTCATTTATTGTTTAATACAGTGCTTTAAGTGGGGAAAAAAAAGAAGTGCCGATACTCACTCCCCACCCCCGTACTTTTTAATTTTCATAATTCATGAAGTACGTATAGTGCCACAATCAATCAATCAATCCGTCAATCAATAATTAAATATACGTTTCACTACAAATATACCTGACTCTTAATACTATACGGATCCATTCTAAATCAATAAACCTGCATTCGCTTAGAGGAGTTTACTGGTGTAAAATTATGTGATCGCAAAAGCTTTCATTTTTAAGGTACTGTTTTGGTTATAATGCACAAATTTCTGTTTCTATTTGGCATGCTTTTCATATTCTGAAATTGACTTTGGCGTGCGTATGATACGTATCTACCCCACACCCCTAATCCTACCAATTGCGTATCATACGCCAAAGTCAATTTCTGTGTATAAATAGTAGCCTATGCCAAACCGAAACAGGGTGGGAGGCACAATAACTCATTTTGGGGAAAACGGCCCCCCTTAGCACCTTAGCAACTAAGGACATGTAAGCATTAGTAACTTACAATGTTTCTATTAAATTGTTATCATGTTAAACACAAATTAAGTCATATTGAAAACAATAGGTTGGTGTTGGTTTATTTGCTGGCAATGAAACTAAGTAAGTAATTAAATAAATTAGCATGATAGTATTGTGTATCGGTGATCTCACAGGCTGATGATAGGGCAATATGAAAACTGAGCACCAAGAATGTGGCTGTGAGTCCTGAAAATTTACTGGTGTGAGTTTGATTATAGAATACGGTTGTCACACCCATTAATAACCATACTGTGTGTGAATGTAACCATATTAAGGACTCAAATACGGTATTGACAACCGTATTCTGCTGCTGTGTAAACGTGGTCATAGTGTCATTTCTAATCACCCAGACACTGATGGTTTGACTCTGTCTCTGAGTACCGGCAACATGTAAAACACTTAAAAAACAATGTTTAATAGTTAGCTGAAATAGCGATATAGGGTACAACAGGGCTAAATGTTTGAATATATCTTGAGACAAAGGTCTTCTTAATGATTTACAGTTTTGTTTAAGATAATTAAAGCAGCAGTTTTTAAATAATGAAAGAATATGTATGGTATTTGGGGTAAAATGTGTATAATATATGTATAATTAACAAAATAATTAGTAGAAGGATGACTTTTCCATTTTTTGACATGACGTTGTTAGATTCAGATGGTAAATATCATATATTATGTTAACTTAGAGATAATCTCCATGTTTAGAATGAAACAATCATATTTAAAAATGATATTAATTATATCATTTAATAAAATATAATTTGTTCTTACTACAGTACATCTATATTCAATTGCTATGGGATATCAGAATCTTTACATTTAAAAAAATAATTCATGTCTGTGTTTTAAAATACATGTATATATTTGTATTTATATTTTATATATTTTTTATTTATTTATTGAACCAAAATTAATTATTTTATTTGTCAAAGTAAGTTGAAAATAGTATAGACTTTGCTAATGTGATTGTCTTGAACAAGTATTAACTTAAACATTAATTAAAAACAACAACAACAAATAACAACAAACATTATTTTAGATAAAGTATTTGTATCAATACTCTGTGCCTTTTACCTCACGCTGGTGAGCCTTTTACCCCGTGTGTGGGATAAAAGGCCCCTCTTGCCACCTCTTACATTTATAAGATTTTTAAACAAAATGAATGACTTGTATGATTTATTTTCACACAAAATCTGTTGCTCCATGAATGTTTAATACAAACGTATGTATTTTTCTGCAATCATACACTTTGGGCAGAGTGAAAAGCACCTTTTTTTCTTAGAGTGTGCCTTTAGCCCCCCGTTGAACCTTATTTTATCTTGCGCAACACTGCTGGATTGTGTGTTTTTTTTTCCCCATTAGCATATGTTTTGTCCTCAACCCACACTATATTTTGGGGAAAAAAAAAAAAGAAAATAATGAAAAACAACAACACTGAAACATAAAACCTACTTTACCTTTTTTTTTTTAATTCAAGGCAGTGTGAATTAGCTGAAATTCAGACAGCTTGGAGAGATTTCATGAACGTTTTTCATCTGTTTCATAAAGCAGTCAGTTCACAAGCTAATTGTTTTTTTGATCCAATAAATCCTCTTTTTCTGAGATGATTGTGCACTGAACATTATCATACTGTGTTTGATGAGATGTTACAGTATTTGATACGCGACTGATATTGGTTGATTTCTGCTCTAACGGTGATTTTGGGGTACATTTCAGTACTATTAGAACTCCATTCTGAAGTTTATTACTCATTCAGGTTGAATGAGGGGACTGAGGACTTTGCTTGTGAGATGCTTAGTGCGCATTAAGAGATTAACAGAACAGAAGGGAGAATTTGTGTGGAGGAAGCTTGCTGCTTAGCTTATACAGTGGAATTAAGTTGGATTTTAGCGCAGGATTTACTTCCATATCCTTCGCCATTACAGGCGCACCACAGTCCTGTGGGATATGATCTGGCATTTACATTTGGTGAATGAACAAAAGCATTTTGTATGTCTAAAGTGTAATGACTCCGGTTTCACACAATGAATTTTTATGTTGTGAGTACAGAAGGTTTCTGTGGAGTCGCACAGGCTATGTGAAGCCTGGGATTTAAACTAGGCACTCTGTCTTCACTCAAAAAAGGCTCTGCTTTGCCTAATACTTGACTTAAATCGAGAGACCTTGAAAGACATATATTTGAATGAGAAACAGGCTTAATTTGCATTAGCTGGTGACATAGCTTTTCGTCTCCAGCATGATTGCTTCAACAGCTTTTCCCCGGGACAGAATAACCGTCGGCATTTTATAGCATCATGTCATCACGTCCAACACCAATTAATGGTCGGTCCGTAGCCTGTTCATAAGGAAATGCAAATCTCATCATTTGCAACTGACAAGTGGGGCATCTTATTAAAATCAAAGCATTCCAAAATCCATTTCCTGCAGCTCAATAGCACTGAGTATCTGAAAGAGTTTCCCTTTTATAATGGACCTCAAGACTGGTGGAGAGAAGTGAACTCTGCTGCATTTAAAATGGGAGCATATCTAAAGAGTTTCTCATTGATGCTAGTCATGTCCAACATGCCTGGTAGACATAGATCTCACTCCGTCGGCCAAAGTTTGGCAAATTACCCAACAACTCTTGCTATAATACTATTATGAAACTCTGTTAAATAAATGAAAAGTCATTTAGCTCCTTAATTTACGTGGTTGAAAAAAAGAGTTTGCATTTATTCACCGTTTCAAATAAATGATTTGATGCAACCTTGATGACCACCAAGGGCTTTGGATGATTAACTACATTAAAAGTTTTCTTCTACAGCTAGCTTTCATTCACAGACACACCACTGTTGTTTATGTGTGCATAAATACTTTTGTTTATATGCATATGGTGTTTAGGGAAGATGTCTACAAATACATCATTTTGAGCATTACTGTTTTGACTTTTCTTCTACTAATTCCCCAAGTGAGGGTGAAATCGTTCTGACACAAGACTAATTATTACCATCAATGAAGTGAAGAAAATAATTACCGTTCCTTCGATTGCCTCAGCATCCGTCCAATAAACTAGAGAGGAAACGACTGGACAAAGTAAAGAGTCAAAAATGAGTTTCTCTGAAAACTTGTTTTGACTCACTGCCCCGTGTTTAAAAACCTCATGAAAATCGAGGAAATTATTTACTCTGTATTCGTGTCACGAAAAGGGACATCACTAAATTGCCTCAAGGGTATTACACCATGTCTGCTCTGGTCTACTTTAAGGTAATACAGCAAAGTAAAATTTTGTTTTATGGTTAATAATGTTTGTTGATGTAAAAAAGTTTGTTAGGATTGACTCCTCAGTCATGTTGATACTAAAAATCCCAAGGTTACCTTTTTCATCATTTATTTAAAAGATAACACAAATTTTGGGGAAAACATCTAGAGACAAAGTAGATACTTAAAGTGTTTCTTCAACTACAACTACGAGTTGTACTACGAGTACGAGTTTTTTTCTTGTTTAAAGTTGTTTAAGCTCTTGTTTTTTGTTCATATGGTTACATTAAAATAGTTTCTGAAATTTTTATCATGACTTGTCTTTATCTTTATCTTTTACTGTATGTATAGATTAGGGGTGGGCAATATGACCAAAATTTTATGTCACAATATTAATAATTTTATTTCACGGTAACTATATACACTGTCAGTCAAAAGTTTTTGAACAGTATTATTTTATTTTATTATTTTTATTTTTTTATTTTTTTTGCCTGCACTTATTTGATCCAAAGTACAACAAAAACAGTAGAATTGTGAAATATTTTGCTATTTAAAATAACTGTTTTTTATTTGAATATATTTTATTCCTGTGATTTCAAAGCTGATTTTTAGCATCATTACTCCAGTCAAATGATCCTTCAGGTTTTAATATTTTGATTTGCTGCTCAAAAAAAAATTATTATTATTAATATTATTATTATTATTATTATTATTATTATTATTATGTTGAAAACAGCTGAGCAGATTTTTTTCAGGTTTCTTTGAAAGTTCAAAAGCATGGAATTTGTCCGAAATAGAAATCTTTTGTAATATTATATTTTTTATCAATTTAAACCATCCTTGCTAAATAAAAGTATTAATTTATATAACAATGAATGGTATAGTGTATAATTTTACAAAATCTTTTTATGTCAGATAAATGTCTTTGATATCAAAATGTTTGATACCATAGAAATTTGATACCATAGAAAGTCTTGTCACCGGTGTTAATATTATAAAAAAACAAATACTAGCCTAATACTACAAATTGTAATATCTAAAAATGTTAGTTAAAAGCATTTTAAAACTTTTAGATATCAATCTCCATATGTGATGGGCACTGCTTATGATCGTCTTTGGTATCTCCGTTGAATGCATCTTAAGTAAAACCGCTCCATATTTAACAAATCACATACAAAACACTTGAAACAGAAATCTAAGACCTGTTTTACAGTATTTTACAGTCTGTTGTGTTTAACCCCCATTAACATGAATGAAAAACAGCAGGAATATTAGACTGCTGTCACTTTAAGAGCTGTCCAGATCCAGTATGCTGTTATATACGTGTGTGATCCAATATTCACGTTTTCTTTCTCAGCTGTTTGCTGACCTAAATTACTGTGTTTTGAGGATACTTGCAAAGATGGACGTTTTGACACATACAAATGTCTGTATTTAACCATTCAAGGCTTTAAAGTGGCAAAAATAACTTCAATACTCCCACGCTCTATGAGCACCGTCTTCACATGTGCTCAGAAACAGTCTCTCAGACAGTGCACGCATATAGCGAAATGACTTCTATTGCACTGCTAAATGCATTTCAGTGCATTTTTAAATGGCATTTCTTAAATACATTTTCGGAACTGTGAAATCTCTACCGGTAGGTAAATTTCTACCAGTTAATCGTGTCTACTGGTATATGGATATATTGTTTAACCCCTGTTTAACCCTTAATTCTAAACTATGAAAATCCACCATGAAGTATTGTAATCTAAACAAACAGTGAAATACATTTTTTTTACTGGTGCACCAAGGAGACAAAAGTGTAAGTGAAAACAAAGAAAAAATCAAGGAAAATATTATTTGTGAGAAAAATACTTTTTGATTAAGTTTTGTTGTTTCAAATAGTTTACCTCTTCATTAAATTATTTGCCTCCTTCTTTTTATAGAGTTTTTGTCCTCTTTCTATGACCTAATGGATCAGTGATTATGCCAAGCTGCGTGAGTTTCTTCCCCATCATTAGATGTGCTCCATGCTCTTTTAGCTCAAGGTCATCGATATTGAGGCAATCAGGAAGCTGACACATTGTTTTCATAGGTGACTGAGTTCTCAATGAAGACTGTAATGTGAATTTGGGACTTGTTAGCATGAGAGAGGGAGAGCGTCGGTGTCACACACTACAACAACATGGGTCACTAAACAAGGTGATAAATGTTACATGTAACTCACTACACAAACAGTGCAATATTTGTTTATTTAATTTTAGCCTTTCTACACAGACATTAGCTGGGTCGCAGGTGTATTGTCACAATAAGACATGCCTCACTGAGTGACTCCATTTCTTCGACCTGCTAAATGCCTGAGGTTAGCCAACCTGTTGTCTCACCAGTGACACCAAAACATCTTTCAAACCTTGTTAAAAAGAGTTCACACAGCGTGAGCCTTTGCTGTGATGTATATCGAGGCGCTGTTCATATTCATGTCATTTTTATTTCACTTATATTTGACATTTTTCACTCTCTAATTTTCTTTCAAAGCAGATGTTTTAATGAGAATAAAGTTCAGCGGTCCGTCACTGGTTATTACATTTCCAGCAAGCACGCAAAACCGCATTTAACTTCTTGAACTTCTGTAGCGCGTTATAATGATGGTATTTTTACGCAATAAAAATCTGAAACAAATTAGGTAATTTTCGAAATGACAAAGAGAAACCTGCTCATGTTGATTCTAAGGTCACAACTGTCATCAAATAATTGACAGTGTCTCTCAAATCACACAGTCCTGTTATATTGTCAAGAAATGTGGTAGGTTCGACAGCTCCTGTCCGCAGAGATTTACTTTTTGTCATTTTAGCTCATTCGAGAATATTTCAAATATTTCAACATATGTTTCCCACTCTGTACTCCTGGTATCTTGAGCGAATTGTAAATTCTCAGTGCATATACCTGCTCCTCAGCTCTTTAGAATTAAAACAACTGTTGAAATGCCATTTACGCTTGAATGTTTTCTCTTTGCATTTCTCTTTGCTTTGAAAATGGCCTCTTAGTGGCAATCTTAATAGTCTTGCTGGAAGAGACGCCTCTAAATAATAAGCATTCCATTAGAGATGGTGTCTAGAGCAAAGATCAGTGATCTCGTCTATGTGCGATACTTCTACGTGAAGTGACATGACATGTCCCTCCGTAATTATGCGAGATATCACACGCGCACTGCGGGCTAATTAGGAGCTTACTTAGAAAGAGTAGACACTGCCAGTCTGAGCTGGGAATATTGTAGCAATTAATTCAGTGTTATTTGACTTCATAATTTGGAGATAACAGCTCTTGCTCATTTGATTTTCAATGTCACCTTCACAGGTACTGAATCTTAGAGTGGAGATTCAAAGAAATGCAAGGAGAAAGGTGGCGATGCAGGAAATCACATCTCGTTCGCATCAGGTTTGAATACGCAACATTTGCTAATACGCCAACGTGTCCCTCCGGCCACAGAATGTTATTCTGCAGCATAAATTCATCAACCCTGAGACCATTTGAGGTAATTTATAATTGGTGGAACGTTCTAGCTGACTCCCAGGCGCTAGTTGAAAACAAGAGCTACTGGTGAAGGCCCATGGGAGAATTGTCACATTGGATTTGTTGTTGTGGAGCTGATAATGGCCTGCCCAATCCAATTACAGTATGGACTTTTACGAGGACAGTTTTAATATGACAAAATTCTCAGTCTCCGCCTCGTGACTCACTTTCCTACTCTGGAGTCCTCAGTCTCAAATGTCTCTTTGAATTATCACAGGAGTGCTTTGAAGTTTTCATATGTCATTTATGCAAGTGGAAACTTGCCTGTCCCAATCAGGCCTGGCTGTTGGAATTCAGTATCCATTTGACAGGTATACCAGCCGCCGACTTCATAGGGCCTTGTTTTACTTCCTAATTTCGCCGCCATTGACACGACTCATTTTCTGCCTCGGTGCAGACACGGACTTTGACAAATGAGGCCATAGGGATGAGTTACGGCCCAGCCACTGTCGTGTTCCCAAAGCCCTGTACTCGGCAGGATGTCCAGCAGATTCTCTGCTTCGCATCGTAATCCCATTACCTCACCGCCTGTGCTAGCACACCAAGGCTGCGGTGCCAGTGGATATATTGCAAAGTGAGCGAATGACATCAGTCAGAGTAGCTGATTCCAGTGAAGAGCACTACTTTGTGTTTCTGTGGCTCTCTGTGGAAAATCCTGACCAGTCTAACTGATAGCTTGAGATTTGACAGGAAACCTGTTTGTTAAAAATACGTTTGTGTTTAGTTTTTACTTTTTGAATCATTCACTGAATGGTCTCATTAAAATGGCCAGAGCGGTTACAAAATCAACATCAATATTTCAAATTATGTATAAATTTATGCAACTGTTAGTTCTGGTCTTCGAATTTTATTGGCCAAAGGGCGTTAGGAGAGCATCTATATTAGGGCTGGATTTGATTCAATTCAATTCAATATCGAAGATTTTGGATATATGTGACCCTGGACCACAAAACCAGTCATTAAGGTAAATTTTTGAAATTGATATTTATACATCATCTGAAAGCTGAATAAATAAGCTTTCCATTGATGTATGGTTTGGTAGGTTCTTGGCAATGCATATTACTAATCAAAAATTAAGTTTTGATATAATTACGGTAGGAAATTTACCAAATATCTTCATGGAACATGATCTTTCCTTAATATCCTAATGATTTTTGACATAAAAGATAAATAGATTAATTTGACCCATACAATGTATTGGTGGCTATTGCTACAAATATACCCGTGCTACTTAATAAATTTTTAAGGAAAAGAAATCTCTTAACTAATGCTGTAAAATATACATGAGAGTCAGTGCCCTGCAGACACACAGTGTCATAAGACGTTGATGTTTGGTTAAATTTCGGTTGCGATGAATTTCGGTCACCCGACAATGTAAATTCACATCTACTGTCAGCGTTAAATTTATCTCCAATACCAATGTTGGCTGATGTTGATATTTTGTTGTTTTAAGGTTGTATAACCAAAATCCAATGTTAAGTCAATGTCAAATACTGACGTCAACCTAATTTTCATTCTCAACCAAAATGCAATGTCTATCCGACGTTGCAGTCCAACACCGACTTGATGTTATATTGGCGTCCAGTGCCTGCTGGGTTGGTACATCATTACTATATTATTGAAGTTTAAAATTAACTGATGTGTGACCCTGGTCCACAAAACCAGTCGTAAGTAGCATGGGTATATTTGTAGCAATAGCCAACAGTACGCTGTATAGGTCAGAATGATCAATTTTTATTTTAAGCCAAAAATCATTAGGATATTAAGTAAAGGTCATGTTCAATGACGATATTTCGTAGATTTCCAACCGTAAATATATCAAAACTTAATGTTTGTTTAGTAATATTTATTGCTAAGTGCTTCATTTGGATAACTTTATAGGCGATTTTCTCTTCTTTTTTTTTTTTGCACCCTCAGATTCCAGATTCTCAAATAGTTGTATCTTAGCCAAATATTGTCATATCCTAACAAAACCATACATCAATGGAAATCTTATTTATTCAGGTTTCAGGTGATGTATAAATCTCAATTTCAAAAAAAAAAAAAAAGACCCTTATGACTAGTTTTGTGGTCCATGGTCTCATTTGTATACAAACACTTAAATTACACTTACATAATAATAAAGTTACAATTACATAATTATATTTCTACTCCAATTTGTTTTTTGAAATCTAAGCATTCAAATGGTGGCCATCATAAAAACTTGACAGATTACATGTGACAGAATACGGATTGTTTTAACATACAAACACTTCGCACTTGAACTGAGGTACTTCAGCGATCTTTTACTCCACATTAAACAATGGCAAAATGGCATTTATTGTTTGAATACTGTAATAAAATGAACAGAATTTGAAACCGAAGACTTTGTTTCATATCAAAAAACAGACTACACTACTCGATTCTTGGGATTTAAGAATTTATATAGTTTAAAAAATGAGAATCAATTAAAATTGAGAGATCTAGTTAATATAAACTATCCCAGCAGGCACAGGACATTAATGTAATGTCAGGTTGACGATGGAATAGATGTCGGACAGATGTTGCATTTTGGTTGAGAATGAAAATCGGGTTGACATCAGTGTTTGACACCAATTTGATGTTGACTTAACATTGGATTTTGGTTACATAACCTAAAAACAGTGTCAGCTGATGTCAATATTGGACATCAAATGAACATTTACATTAGATGTTGAATTCATTTTGAATTTTGGTCACTCGACGTCCGAAATTTAACCAAATATCAGTGTCTTATGATGTTGTGTGCCTGCTGGGATAATTTAAAAGTTTGAGTTTTCTTTTTTTTTTTGTGAAGTTGTGCTGAAAACAGTTTTTGTGAAAACAGTAATCCATTCTCCCAAAATTATTGGTACCATGGCAGTTGTTTGTGGTCATATGGAAGATGCAGGTTTGAATTCAGCCTATGTTGTGTCTAAGTCCTGTTGCCTGTTATTTTCTGTCTACTCTCTCTATTATAAAAATTGTCTGTCTGATAGTTACTTAAGTGTGGAAAAACATCATTTCATACATTTCTTTACCTCAATAGGCGAGCATTCTTTGCATGTACAAATCAGCGCTATTATTTAGATGTACAATGCCCATTTGATGAATATGAATGAGTGGTGAAGTAGTGCTTCAGTAATACATTTTGACTGTATAAGATTGTGTTTTCCAGGCATTTTCTAAAGCAGATATAGGTATTCATTGTGCCGTTTCATTATCATCAACATGACTGACCCTTTCAGAACAAAAATTGCACTTTTTCCAGACTTTTGACTACAACTTCTGTAAATCCTTTTTCATCTTCAACCACAAGAAAAGCAGAGACAGCTTGGTTTCCATGCATGATATTTTTGATTTATGAATATGCAAATTAGCTTTAAATACCATCTTGCCTATGACAGTCTCACAATGAATAATGGTTATGCAAGTGTGGCATTCATAAACAAAAGACTTCAACTGCACATTGTTGCGTGTGTAAATGAACAAAACTCACTTTGAACAATGACAACAAATGGAAGACGAAAAACTGCAAGCTTTTGAAACCATTTTTCATCAGTATTTTTCTTTAATGCAACATTCTTTTGTATTGTCCCATGTTGTACAACTCATTTAGAGAGGATTCTCTGAAGCTTGTAGAAAACTATTTTTATTTTGTAATCCATTACCTCGATATTGTCTCTAAATTATGACCAAATAAACAATTTACCTCTTTTTAAAAATCCATAACTTTGTATAAAGAGTTTATGCACTTTATTTAGGTAATTCGTTCCTTCTGATAAACAGAAATGATTGAGTAATGGTGTGGAGCAACTATACCTGCAGGAGGTGGCAGATATTGATTAGATCAAGCCAGTATTCAAGACAAATGATGAAATATTCCAATAGACATTATCTGCTAAAATGTTTAGGCTTTGGTTTTTTAATGAAGCTCAGGAAAAGAAAGAGAGAGATGTGAGTTTGTATGTAATGGCAATGGTTCTTCTTTTATCCAATACCTGGTCAGGTTGCTTGACGCGAAATAATCTGACAGTTTGTAGATCCCTACTATGTTGTTTAAAAGTTTGACCTGAAAGCATTCATACTTTTTTTTTTTTTTTTTTTTTTTTTTGAAGAGTTGAGCTATAGCTTTAGATAGAAAGTTTTAACGCACAAAACAACCCCCCCCCAAAATCAACTGTGCTTGTCATATTCCCTATCGTTTTTTTTCACAAAGAGTACTCTCGTGTTTATGTTGTCATCCCCTGTGGAGATGCATTCTTATAATAAACTACAGAAATACATAGATGTGCTTTTGTGAGACAAATGTAGGCACGCTTCTCTTCAGGCATTGAGTCTTTTCTTCTCTCCCATGATTCCTCCACATTGTGAGGGAGCACAAAGCACTGCTGCTCATGGGGCTCCTTTGAAAGTGTGTGTTTGTTGGAGGAGGGTGGTGGGGTGCTTGGCCTCTGAGTGATGGTGTGCATCTCAGGGAGCCGAGGTCAGCAATCGATTTCTCAACTCGCTCTGTGAATGCACTAATCAGACTCACTGGAGCTCCCTTGAGCGATGCAACTCTGCCTGTGTCTTTGTCTTAGTCGTCTCAGCCTGGAGTTTAGCTGCATGGGAGACTTCATACAAGATGAAGACATTTTTATAGAATTGTATACTGTGTTTGAGCTCACACTGGGCTGTATTCATTAACCATGCATATACATGTGTAAACTCTGTGAGAAATAAAAGTGAGGTAGAGGGGTTTTAATGAATTATAAAATATAAACAACTTTTTAAATAATGAATGAATTAATATAATATAGTAGATTTGGTTTTTAATCGCTTCTGTAAATAATTCAAAATTTTTAGCTTTCTTGCTGTCTTTCTGTCCATCTGTCTGTCTGTTTGTCTTTCGGTCTGTCTGTCTTTCAGTCTGTCCTTCGATCTATCTTTCTGTCTGTCTGTCCTTTTATCTTTCTGTCTGTCTGTCTTTCATCTGTCTTTCTATCTTTTTGTCTGTCTTTCGGTCTGTCTGTCTTTTTGCCTTTCTGTCTGTCTGTCTTTCAGTCTCTCTGTCTTTCAGTCTCTCTGTCTTTCAGTCTGTCTGTCTTTCTATCTTTCTATCTATGTGTCTGTCTGTCTGTCTTTCTATCTTACTGTCTGTCTGTATTTTTTCTGTCTGTCTGTCTCTTTCTGTCTTTGTCTCTCTGTCTTTATTATAATTCTATCTATCTATCTATCTATCTATCTATCTATCTATCTATCTATCTATCTGTCTATCTGTCTATCAATCTATCTGTCTATCTGTCTGTCCATCTGTCCGTCTGTCTGTCTGTCTGTCTGTCTGACTGTCTTTTGGTCTGTCTGTCTTTCTGTCTGTCTTTTTTCTGTCTGTCTTTCGTCTGTCTTTCTATCTTTTTGTCTGTCTGTCTGTCTTTCTATCTTTCTGTCTGTCTTTTTGCCTTTCTGTCTGTCTGTCTGTTTTTCTATCATTCTGTCTGTCTGTCTTTCAGTCTCTCTGTCTTTCTATCTTTTTGTCTCTCTGTCTGTCTGTATTTTTTTGTCTTTCGGTCTGTCTGTCGTTTTGTCTGTCTTTCAGTCTGTCTGTCTGTCTTTTTGCCTTTCTGTCTGTCTGTCTGTCTTTCTATCTTTCTGTCTGTCTGTCTTTCAGTCTCTCTGTCTTTCTATCTTTTTGTCTTTCTGTCTGTCTGTCTTTCTGTCTGTCTGTATTTTTCTGTCTTTCGGTCTGTCTGTCGTTTTGTCTGTCTGTCTTTCAGTCTGTCTGTCTTTCTATCTTTTTGCCTTTTTTTCTGTCTTTATATCTTACTGTCTGTATTTTTTCTGTCTGTCTCTTTCTACTATTGATAATACTATGAATTATTATTGTTGTTAAAATATGAATAAACAAAAATAAAATAAAATAAAAGGTATAATTTTGTAGTTGTAATTTTACAATATTATAATAATAGAATGTGGATAAAAACAAATGTGTGTGAATTTGGCTGAAATTTTATGAGAACTTTTTCTCTGCACTTAGATGTCATTTAGTGAATGAGACCCACTTAGATTCATGAGTAGCACTGTGTGAGAGCCCAAGTATAATTAATGCAAATTCAAAAGTAACTCAGTTATGGCTGTTTCATAATGGTCAGATGTTTCCCATTTAAAGTAGCATGTTCAAAATTTGACATGTTATATGATCTGACACGAGCGCATCCGGGATTAAAAACTTAACTGGTCCCAATGGGATCATGGCAGTCATCAAACGTCCATCACAGGACGGCTGAATGCGTTGGAGATGTGACCAGAGCAAGGCAGTATTTTAATGGCTATTGTTGGGCCGATCAGAATAAAAATGAAAATGAGACTGACTTCCAATAATTCTGAAAGCCTGCTTCCATTGTTCCTGTTCTTTCTTCCTGTCAGGGGGAATTGATGGAGTGCACTGCGGTCTAGAAACGGGAGGAAGAACTGCAGATAAGGGAATAATGCCATAGCACTGAAGTGAGGAGGATCCACTCCCTAGGGAACACATCTCAACAAACTCAGACACATGGGAGAAATTGCAGCTTGGTCTTCGCCCACAGAATTACATTTGAGGGCCGTTGGGACATCAGCCGATGGGTGGTAGGAACAATCAATTGTTTTGTGTTTTCCGGTCGCATGGCTGCAAATTAACTCCATATTTGGGGTTTATCATCACAGAAGGCGGGAGATCCAACAGTTATCATCACACTAGAGAGAACCTGACAGTATCCAATAGTTCATTTACGCTTTATTTTTCAATGTCTCTGAAATGCTAATGTACTGTGAACAATACCTGATGTTTTCCAGCTCGGCGGGATGCAGCGAATTCAGAGAATTTGTTGCTGCTAATTAGCATGGCCTAATTTACATTGAAGCAGGAAGTGAACTCCACTTCTATTTTTAGGTATCATTCAGGTATGCATCATCATCAGCATGACTGCGTCCTGCATTTCTGTAATTCGCTCATAATTAGATGAGGAAATCACAAGGAAAGTAGGTTGAAATTCATTTTTAACAAGATAGCATGTTGGTTCAGGCAGTTTAATAGGTTGCACAGAGGTTTCAGTGCAGCGCTCCCTAAGGCAAACCCAAGCGTTTCTTGCCCACAGCGTACAGGTGGTACAGGCAAACAGAAATAGGGAACTTTTTCAAATTATGGTGAGCTGTGGAGAGGCAGGTCATGTCGATGGAACACCAGGCTTGTCTCATTACGCCCACTCAATCCCTCATTAGAAAAGCCCGGTCGCTCTGAGTGGGGCGAGACAGAGACCAAATGCATCTCTGCATCCTTTCATTACCTGCCAAGGCCGTCAGGACCACATAAACACTGACGGCTCATAATGAGATAGTGATGGAGAGAAATGACCAAACAGTGGAGTGATTGCCATGACAGGCAGGCTAATATGGAGGATGAGACCCACGGATGGCAGGCGGTGCTCTGACAAACATAGTGAGGAATTCTGATTGAAGGCAAGTGGTTGAAATTCTTTTTCCTTCTCGTCCATCTCAACAAAACTGTCAGGGCTGCCTCTGTCTTTCTAAACGTAGCTCCCATGCCCGGTTGACTGCTTCAACCTTTATATGGATCTGGTCTACTGGTGATGGTTGCTCATGTAATCTCATTTGGTATTAATGCAAAAAAAAGGGGTTGCAGGACGTTCAGTTCAACAGCTGTCTGGACGCCTCTGCCATTGTTCAGCCGTCAGGTAAAAATGTAATAAAAATGGTCAGAAAGTTGTAAGCGTGAGCAAAAAGAACCCTCAAGCCTGTAAAACGAAACCTGGCAAATTGCTTTGAGCGGTGTCTGAGTATAATCTAGTTATTTCTGGATGTGTAAAAAAAAGAGGTCACGTCACATGCTGCGTAGTGGTGTAGGGCTACTTTACTAGACGGGTAGTTCTGAATTGCTGTTTTATAAAAGGACTGCAGTTCGATCAGAGGCTCTACCCGTGAGCTAATCATCAAGGTAACACAAGCGACTGTACCTGAAATCTGTACAGGCGGATGGCGCTCATGACTGATGATTGAATCTCTGTCCGTGGTGCTGAAGATCCCTGTGCAGTCCTCCAGATTGATTCTGCAGTGCTCCACAGGTGCAGAACCACAGTCTGGGCCTCATTAACTGATAGTGGCTGATATGGAAATATCAGCGGGTAAAAAGTGAATCAGAAAGAGAGCTTAGACGGTGACTGTCACACAGGGGCTGGCAGGGCGCTGACAGGATCTCAACAGTCCACTGTTTGTGGTAAGAATGCAGAAGTGAAACTTTCTTCCGAAGTTTTTTTTTTCTGTATCTGAATATGAAAACTACCACAATATGAAAACAATTTCTGTTCATGGTGTGTGATATTTTAATTACAGTGGGAATTTTAAAATGACACAAGTAAAAAAATAAAAATAACTGATTTGTTGACAGCTTCATGGTGTTAACAGTAATTTTGAATTCAGTTTGAGAGTGAGTTTGAGTTAAATGTGTGATGGGTAATTATTATGCAAAAATAAAGGTTTTTTTTTTTTTTATCAAACAGGTTTACCAAATGTTTCACCTGTGTACTATTGGTCAGACAAACAAATAGTCCCACCCCCAAAATTGACACGTTTTGATGAGCCAATATTGTCATGTTCGCATGTGTTGATAAACTGTTAGTTGTCTTTGCACATTAATCAGGGGTATCAAAAGATATTAAGCAAAAAATTATACATCTTTAAAGCTAGTTTGGTGGCAGCAGCTTTACACATTTTTAACCTTAGGCTTGATGAATTGGAATTGTGCAGGGATTCCTAAACTTTTTTTGTCAGCTATACTGTTAAAATATTTTCTTGATATTCCCCTGAGATTTTAAGTTAATATTTCAGTAATTTTATTTTATTTTATTTTATTTTATTTTATTTTATTTGACACATTTGCATGTTCACCTATATACAATATTCAGGTAAATAATTGTAAAATATTGTAATAATTTTAGTAGGTTTTCTTTAAACTATGATAGTAAATATGATATTATGATGTTAATCTTAACATAAATTTGAACAAGTAGCCAAAATTAATAGATGACAAGTTTGGGTTACACTTTATTTTAAGGTGTCCTTTTTACAGTGTAATTATACGTTTAAGTACTAAGTAATATTACTAAACATGGACTTACTATATTGTTAGGGTTTGTCTTAGGGTTACTTGCATTTAAATAAGCCTAATTAATTATTACACTACCAGTCAAAAGTTTTTGAACAGTAAGATTTTTTTTTTTTTAAGAAGTCTCTTCTGCTCACCAAGCCTGTATTTGTTTGATCCAAAGTACAGCAAAAACAGTAACATTTTGAAATATTTTTACTATTTAAAATAACTGTTTTCTATTTGAATATATTTTAAAATGTAATTTATTCATGTCATTTCAATGCTGAATTTTTAGCATCATTGCCCCAGTCACATAATCATTGGGAAACATTTCTAAAGTATATAATAATATAATTCTATTTAAATATATATTCAAATAGAAAGCAGCTATTTTAAATGGTAAAAGTATTTCACAATACTACTGCTTTTGCTGTATTTTGGGTCACATAAATGCAGGCTTGGTAAGCAGAAGAGACTTATTTAAAAAAAATAAAAATAAAAAATATTACTGTTCAAAAACTTTTGACTGGTAGTCTATAATAGTAAGTACATGTAACTTGAAACAAGGACACCTTAAAATAAAGTGTTATCCACATTTACAACTTATTTGGATGATAAACGGGGTAATGGGTGAAAATATGATCCATAAGCTGAAAACTGATAGTAATAGCACAATATGAAGGGTGGGCAAAATAGGCCTCTAAGCCTCTTATTACTAATCTGACCAACATTTAAATGAATAACAGCAATTAAGAAGGTCAATGTTTCAGTATAATGAGGTGCTAATGGTATTGTGTAATGCTGAAGATCACTTTAATGATGAAAAATAATTACTTCATGTTACTTCCATGTAATCAGTCCAATCCACCTACTGAAGTAAACATCTCAAGTGATTGTGTGTTTGATTTTATTTGGTGGCAGAAAGTGAAAACAAAAGCTGTCACTTTGCCACCCACAAGCGTAACGGAGTTGGCTGAGGGTTTGAAGGGTGAGTCATTAAATCAATCCATTTCTGTGAAAGGAGCTATTTAACTAAATAGCTGGACTTTAATTGAGAGAATAATAACAACCCTCTTGTGATGACCAATTACATTTGATGAAGTTTTCAAACTTTTTAATGGAAAAGGAAGAAGTCAAGACCAAACATTCAGGACACAAATAACAGAAAAAACACAGTTGTCAAAGACAGAATCAATTGTGTAGCTATAGATATAACATTTGTAACATTTGGTAAATTTCCTATAGTAGGAAGTTTATCATAGTCAAAATACATTCTAGGATCTGAATGATGCTGTCTTTTGATATTAACATTTAAGGTGGTTTTCTCACATAATCAACTTCTTTTAGAGTTTAGAGTCATTAAAAGAGCTGATTTATGAGTTGTAAATTATAGTTTACATCAAAATTACATAGTTAGTTTGTTTTTGTGTGCAGGCTATGAGAAGCACCAGAGCTGAAAAGTGTTGTGAGATGCACTGCTGTGATCTGCGCATACCTCAAAACAATTTATAATTTGATGGCTTTACATTTATTGGATACAACAGAATTAGACTGTCAGTCTGTGTAGTAGTTCCACTTTAACTTTCAAGGTTCATCTCATTTGTACCGAGCTGTCTCCTCATATTAACTTCATAACCTCTGGCAGGTAGTGGTTATGTCAACATGTTTATGATTGAATCAGACACACTGTTGCTCTGCAGTAATGGAATGTAAAGTGTTGCATTACAAAATGTTTATTTTAGTTCTGCTGACTTAAAAAAATAATAATAATAATGTTTACTTTGCCTCTGGAGATAACCATTCTGCATTTCCTGACTCTATAGGTTCTCAGAAGTAATTCATAATTTAATCATAGCATGCAAGGTCTAGGTTTCCATGCAGGGCCATTGTTTTAGATTAAGGTGTACTTTGTTGAGTATATAGACAAGAGTGTAATTCAGTATTTAGTGAAGTTCAGTCTTTGAACTTATAATGTTCGAAATGATCACAGAGTTTCTCAGAGAGTTTCATTTTGTGCATGTCACTGTTTGTAGATTTAGCGTGTGTGTAGATGGAAAAAAACAACATTTCTTTTCCTTCCATAACAGATATGTGAAAAGAGATTTTACAGCATCCTGTGATAATATCTAAAAGCAATGCTCTCCATTAAGACAGTGTAGTGATAAACTGAAGTTCATTCAGTTCGGTTGGATTCAGATACATATATTATGTATAACTGACATATGGACATATGTCATGTGTATGGACATATATTATGTGTGGCAGTGTTTCAGACTAATTTAAACTGGGAACTTTTGGGAATCTTGCTACAATGGTCACACTGTAGGTTTTAGATTTACTACAAAGGCTCATAAGAGTCATTTATTCATGAATAAAGGGGTCATCGGATGCAAAGTTCACTTTTACATGTTGTTTGAACATTAATGTGTGTTGGCAGTGTATGTACAAATCTACCATATAATGATAAAATCCATGCAGTGGTTTTTAATTAATCTGTAAAAATAATATCCCCCTTTTTCAAATCGAGCCATTCTCAGATGCCTGTCGTTGTGGCGTCACACTGACAGAGGCTGCTCCCATGATAGTTGATTGACATGAGCATCTTACCTCAGATCAGCTGTAACAGTCCGACCTCCATTGTTTTGATGCCGGAGCAGGGATGTAAGTTAGACAAGAATATATCCCATTGAGTGATTGAGGTGTTGTGCTGCTGGATGTAATAATGAACATAGTGGTTGCCATTTACTCCGGACATCTGAGCCGCTAAAGATGCAGTGGATTATGCTTGTTTTTGAAGGGAATGCATCTCCCGATCTACATAAATGCGACTATAGCCGCTTTTCCACTGTCGGGCCGAACCGTTCTCTTTGCTTAACCGTTCCGTTCCGTGCCGATCCGGGCCAGTCAGCACAGATACGGTTTCATTTTCCACTGTGGTGCTGATAACAGAGCTCTTTGGAATGTAAATACAAATGCGTCAGTCGTTGCCTTGGTAACGCAATTGTAATGTAAACAGCCATATGGACAATGATCAGATATTTCTGTTTTTGGGACTCCTTTTTTTAATCTGATATTTAATTAGTTAACAGAAAAAAAGGACACAACTCTTGGCGCAAAAAAATAAAATAAACAGAAGACGATAGGTATCACGTTACCAACAAATGCTGAGGGGATATGCATGCCAACGGAGACGGACACAGAAGGTAAAACCTTTCTAAAAAAAATACCACATGTATTTACAGAATTAATGCATTAGCTATGAACGCAGCGTAGCTGTTTACTTGGCTGTTTGATCAAATGGCGCGCTTTCACTTACCACACACACTCCATCGGCACACTTCAGCACGGTTGTCTAACCGTGCCGAGAATTCTGGGCCGAGAACGGTTTGTAATCGTGCCGTGCCGTACCAGGCTCAGGTGAAAACACAACTGGAACCGTACCTGACCGTTCTAAGAACCGTTCGGCCCGACAGTGAAAAAGCAGCTTATGTTCGCGCAAATCATTCGTGATCCAGCTTCACCTACAGCAGAAGTGAGTATATGGTTTTTTTTTATGAATCCCTGTAATCACCTTTCCTAATAATGTGCTAGTTAGCAAGTTTCCCGGCTAAACATGCTAAATGCGGCTAAAATAAACAATCTCTCAGAGTAGCTCGTCACTCCACAGAGAGAAGAGAGGGGCGGGGCAACCGAGCTCATTTGCGTTTAAAGGAACAATCCCTCAGAATGGGATGATTTTTGCAGAGCTCATTTTTGACAAGGTTTCATTAAGACCCTAAAGAATCATATCAACTTGTGGAAAATGGGCATCCGATGATCCCTTTAAGTATTTAACATTAAAGACAACATACTGTAGTACAGTTTTTATAATAATAAGGTGACTATAAAAGTTGCCCTTACAAATGTAAAAAAAATGCCCCTGGAAATCAATTCCAGGGAGCAAATATTGCCCCTTAATGGAAAAGTTGATTTCTGACCCCATATGAATTCGTACAATATCATACACATTTTTTTGTACTGACTGCTTATCCCTAACTGATTTAAGAATGGACTACTTTTATCTATTTTTCTTAAAAATCATACATTTTTATACAACTCAAATTGTGTGAATTTGCCAAAATGTAAAATAGTCCTGTTTTCTAATGCAATTGTTTGGAACATTGTTTGGAACTATTCATAAGAGTCGTTTAAATTGGACACCATTTGCATCATACAGTGTGTTTTTGCATGTAGCCTGTGAGAATGGAAAAATTATGAAAACACAGCAGTATGTAATAACCAGGTAAATTTGAAGAGAAACTAGTGGTCAAGTCCTGACAGCAATTACTAAGAATCTTCAGGCACGTTAACCTAGAGTTTAAAACCAGTTAATTTATTCCTTGAGTTACCACATCTATTAAATGAAGTAGGCAGAGAACATAAAACAACAGGGCTAAGATTAGAAGATCTCTCTCTTCACTCTGTAAATGGCACGAGGCGGAAAACATGCGAGCAGCGAGCTGAATCAAAGATAGTGCCTATCATGGATGTGAAGAAAGAATTTCAAAAATCCCATTATCAAAATAGTGGGATTTATGTTGTACCGTATTTCAGCCAGAACCAAGATCATGAGTTTGAGCTCATTAAAGCTCATTAAAGTTTAAAAGATCATAGTTTGCTATATCTGACTGTTACATTTCCGAAATGCTTTGTTCACTTGTTAGAGTAGAAAAGTGGATGGAATTCCAATTATAGAGCCTTATTGCATATGAGAGAGAGATGATTTCATATTCCTGACAATGACCTGACCTCATCCCACTCATTTCAGGGCATGTGCTCTGTATTTCTTCAAAGTGTCTTCTGTCCTCTCATTCGGGCTGCTACTTATCATTTTAACACGTTGAAAGTCTTACGATGTTTCTTTTTCTTTTTTAAAATATAATTATTGTTATTAATAATAGCCAGAGAACTGATTATGAGCATTAATGTTTGAAAAGGTAATTTAGCCACTGTCCTCTTTAATTTGGTATAGAAATTAAGATGTAATCGCAAATACGATAAGCTGACAGTGTAGTCTAATGTCACAGTGCTGTAATAATGTTATCCAAACGAGATGATTGTATTAGCATAATTGAAAATATACCAATCTGCGTAGACGTCAGTGGGGGATGCCAAATAGTTGACAGGCAGACATGATTGTAATAGATTTCAATGACTTTGTTAGATTTGTTTTTAATCAAGGGAGAAGTGCACAGAGATCAGTAAGAGGACCCTGGATTTCATCAGGAGTGACTGTAATGACTCCATGTGAGCTTGAATTAATGATCAGGTATGTGCTCCCAAGGCACAGTGAGTCACACTGAGTTTTATAAAAGCACCTCATTCATTTCTGACCTTTGAAAGCTTAAGACCAACCTCACATTTGCATTTTAAGCAAGCTCTCAGATCATTAGAAGTCGCTCCAGGATAAAAAAGTTGAGTTGGCCTTTTTCTTCCCGAGACCTTATCGGTTTTTTTTTTTTTCTACGTGTGTGCTGTGAGTTTGGCAATAAGAAAAATCTGTCAGGCCAGAGGCACAACAGAAGCTGAATGACGTTAAATATACAAATCTGTTGACTCCACTGAGAATCCCATTCTTTACGTGACACTGTTGAAAATCATAGATCATATTCTGAAGTTCTAGCTTTAAGGTCACTCTCTGCCCCTTTCCTTTTTAAGAGACACATAGACACTTAAAGAAGAACTCCACTTCCACAACAACAATTTACATATAATTTACTCACCCCCTTGCCATCCAAGACGTTCATGTCTTTCTGTTTTCAGTCGTAAAGAAATTATGGTTTTTGAGAAAAGCATATCGGGATTTTTCTCCATATAATGGTGCCCCGATTTTGAACTTCCAAAATGAAGTTTAAATGCAGCTTCAAAGGCTCTAAACGATTCCAGCCGAGGAAGAAGGGTCTTATCTAGCGAAATGGTCTGCCATTTTTGTTCGAAAAATAAAAATTTGTATACTTTTTAAACACAAAAGCTTGTGTAGCACAGGCTCTGGGATGCGTGTCCACGATGATATGAATTAGTAATGGGTCGTTCTTGAATGATTCTTTCATTTTGAAAGATGCGCAACATCCTATTAGGTTCAGTACTGGAATTAGTTTCGAGTCTTCGGGTTTTTCGAGTCGTTCGTTCATCTTATGGGGCTGTCACGTGATGAACGATTGACTCAAACCCAAAAACTTGTCAGATAAGAGGTGAGGTGAGCTAATCATAGATTAAAGACCCAGGTAAACAATGAATTAATCTTTTCTGTTTCTTATAGAATTATAGATTTGTCTTGTTTGTAGTGTGATCAACGTTTGTGTAAGCAGTAGATGTGTTAGGGAATTAACATGTAACATTTTAATTATTTTGCTAAAATGAACGAAATGACTCTGGGGAAAAAAGATTTGTTCATTTTGCTGAACAAGACTCAAAGGTCCGAGTCGGTAAAATGATCTGAACTTCCCATCACTACTACGAATCACGTGTAAGTTCATTGTCTGTGTACTGAGTATGGCGAAAAACTCCATCTTATTTTCTCCTACAACTTGAGAGGAGGACGTCGTTATACCTTATTGTTTGTAAACAGCGTTTACAAACTTACTTGCACTTTTTTTAGTCTTTGCACGTTCACTTTGTTAACACTGGGTCTGTAGTTCCGCGTGACCTTTCGACGTGATTGAATAGTATGTAGCGTTGTGAACGCGCATCCCAGAGCCTGTGCTACATGAACTTTTGTGCTTAAAAAGTATAAAAAAATTTATTTTCTGAAAAAAATAAAAAAATAAATGACGATCGTTTTGCTAGATAAGACCCTTCTTCCTCGGCTGGGATCATTTAGAGTCCTTTGAAACTGCATTTAAACTACATTTTGGAAGTTCAAAATCGGGGCACCAATGAAGTCCATTATTTGGAGAACAATCCTGAAATGCTTTGTTCAAAAAACATAATTTCTTCATGACTGAGGCAGAAAGACATGAACATCTTGGATGACAAGGGGGTGAGTAAATTATTTGTGAATTGCTGTTCTGGAAGTGGAGTTCTCCTTTAAAAGTTAAACTACAGCAGGTTAGTTGAATTGATTTCTTTTCTTTCTTTTTTTTTTTTTTTCTTTCTTTCTTTTTTTTAAAAAAAAAAAAAAAAAAGCCTGACAGACAAAACGTTTTGTGGTTCAGTCTCAATTGCCGTTTTCCCAGCATGCACTAGGTCATGAATAATAAATGAAGTTGCACTGTTTTTACGCTGGTGTTGTTTTTGTCATGTTTTAGTATCTTTTTGACTTGTGATGTCTTGCATTGCATTTATCCTGTTAAAATGAGCACTTGGGTGAGAGAAACACTTGTTTTTTTGATCATTATTGAGGTTTGTGTTTCATTTTCCACTTTTTTTTTAATCAAGTGATTGTTCAAATGCTGCATATTCATGTAAAGTTGTCAGCAGTTCACCAAACAACAACAATTCTGTCATAATTTACGCTTTCTTTTGCAGAACACAAAAAAAGATATTTTAAAGAGCCATACACTGAAAGTCCGTGGGGTCCAAAACAACACTGAACCCCAGTGACTATCAATTTAAGATAAACACTGTGCTCATGTACATTTATTCTAAACTACTTGATATGAAATGCATAGTGTTTTATATTTACGCATAATAGAATCATTAAAACGTGTAAATAATGGGAAAATACATTATCTGCGTACAAAGCTTGCTTACTTAATCTAAAATGGTGATTGTTATAATAATTACAAATTTTAATTAATGCCATTTTGAATTCAGTCAAGACATTCGTAAATAATTTAGTAAATAAATTTAACAAGAAAAGAAAAACATCCAAACTGTAAACTGTTGCCTTATTTTTATTTTATTTTTTTATATGTTCAACAAGCAACTATTTTTTTCTACAATGTGCACTGTACAGCAATGCTTCTTGAGTTTTCTGAGAACCCTTGCTTTGTGTTCCAGCTCTGCCGTTGACAGCAGGGATGTCAGAGACTGTCTCTGCTAGCCATCCATTTTGAAGAAGGCTCTAATGGAACAAGATTGCACATAATGATCTCTCTTCATCTGAATCCTCCAGCCGCTGTGGTGGCATGACTGGGATTTTACACAGGCAAGGCAGCACTCTGCACAAGTCAAGTGTTTTTACTGTTCCACATGAGAAGGTGGGTCCCTATTAAAGGCCAACAGATAGACATTATGGACAGATTCCCAAATCCCAAAGGATGTCATTATGCGTGGCTCAGCACAACCTTTGGAGAAGGTCCACTGAGGGCAACGCAAGAGACCATGCAGCCATAGCCAGAGCGAGAGAGATTCAAGACAGCAGTGACAAAATGGCAGAGATGGAGTAAATCAGTCAAAAGACTTTGAGAGAAAAAAAAAAAAAAAAAAAAAAAGCCATGCTGTCAGCAAGTTGGACCTCTGTCAAATTTGGCTATATCACAGTTTAGTCTAACAATCAGGCCTGCAGCTGCATATTAAAAGAAAACTCTTTCTCCATGACAGCCCAGTATGAGAGCTAGTTCAGTTCCTGACATAGTTTGTCGCTGTTCATCTGCGAAGGCAGATCAAATTTTGAAAGTCCAAATGTCTCCCTTTCAGAAATGACTTGAGGCAAGATCCGATGTCCAGTTCTACAACTTAACTTAAGTGAACTACCTGTTTCAGTGAAGGATGTTACTGTCAAAACAGTTTATTAAATGTGCACTATGAAAGTTTTTGGGTGAAATGAACAAAATACCATTATTGAGCAAACTGTGCTCTTGTTCTTGGTTGTTTCAACCACAGATGGCAATAGAGAGGCCAAAGTTCTGTAATGCAGGTTCAGTCGTATTGCAACACTAGAAGCAGTTCAGGTTCTTCTATTACCTTGAAATGCTATTTCAATATGAGATAATACTGTCTTGTAATATAAAATTTATTCTGGCTATTTGTCCTTTAAAGGAGAAGTTCACTTCCAGAACAAAAATTTACAGATAATTTACCCCTTTGTAATCAAAGATGATCGTGTCTTTCTTTCTTCAGTCGTGAAGAAATTATGTTTTTTGAGGAAAGCATTTCAGGATTTCTTTCCATATAGTGGACTTCTATGGTGCTTGCGAATGTGAACTTTTATCAGTGAAGACTCCCAACGATCCCAGCCAATGAAGAAGGGTCTTATCTAGTGAAATGATTGGTTTATGTACATTCATATACTGGTTTATATACAATTTATTTACTTTTTAACCTCAAATGCTAATCTTTTCTAGCTCTGTGTAAACTTTGTGTAAACTCTGCGTATTCCGGTTCAATACAGTTAGGGTAGGTCAAAAAACTCCCAACTACCATTTTCTTCTCCAACTTCAAAATCATCCTACGTTGCTGTTTTACCCTGTTTTTGGAAAGGGCGTTTGGTCTTCTTTGCATGTTCACTTTGTAAACACTGGGTCGGTACTTCTGCGGCGATATAGGATGATTTTGAAATTGGATGAGAAAATTAGCTGTTTTTTGACCTACCCTAACTGTACTGAACCGGAATACAGAGTGTTCACGCAGAGCTAGACATGATGAGCATTTAAAGTTATAATATATATAAACTGTCAATTTGTTTAGAAAATGACAGATCATTTCACTACATAAGACCCTTCTTCCTCGGATGGGATCGTTTTAAGTCCTTTGAAGCTGCGTTTAAACTGCATTTTGGAAATTCAAACTCGTGGGCATCATAGAAGTCCTCTATGTGAAGAAAAATCCTGAAATGTTTTCCTCAAAAAACATAATTTCTTATCGTTTGAAGAAAGAAAGACATGAACATCTTGGATGGCAAGGGGGTAAGTATAGTATCTGTAAATTTTTTTCTGGAAGTGAACTTCTTTAAAATCAAAAGTTGTGCTTGTTAACATTAGTTAAGGAGCTGTAAATTAAAATTAACGACAAATGACTTCATCTAATATGTTCATGTTTTTCTTTCTTTAGTCATGAAAAAATTGTTTTTTGAGGAAAAAATGTCAGGATTTCTCTCCATATAGTGGACTTCTATAGTGCCCCCGAACTTCCAAAATGCCGTTTAAATGGTTCTAAACGATCCCAGCCGAGGAAGAAGGGTCTTATCTAGCTAAATGATCAGTTATTTTCTAAAAAATTGACAATTTCTATTCTTTTTAACCTCAAATGTTCCTCTTGTCTAGCTCTGCGTGAACTCTGTGTATTCCAATTCAAGACAGTTAGGGTATGTCGCAAAACTCCCATCTCATTTTCTCCTCCAACTTCAGAATCATCCTACATCACTGCAGAAGTACTGAGTGTTTACAAAGTGAACATGCAAAGATGATCAAACGAGCTTTAAAAAAAAAGGGTAAAACAGCGATGTAGGATCATTTTGAAGTTGAAGAAGAAAATGAGATGGGGTTGAAAAGTATATAAATTGTCAATGTGTTTAGAAAATGACCGATCGTTTCGCTAGATAAGACCCTTCTTTTTCAGCTGGGATTGTTTAGAGTCCTTTGAAGCTGCATTTAAACTGAATTTTCAAAGTTCAAACTAAGGGGCACCATAGAAGTACACTATATGGAGAGAAATCCTGAAAAAACATAATTTCCTTACGACTGAAGAAAGAAAGACATGAACATTTTGGATGACAAGGGGATAAGTAAACTATCTGTAAGTTTTTGTTCTGGAAGTGAACTACTTCTTTAATGCTCTTGACTTTGCAAAAAGCAAACATAAAGTCTCAAAGCTGGTCTTTGTCAAATATACATAAATTAAGGCCAAAAAGTTTTTCCAAGTGAACAACTTTGCTCAAAAGTTGAAGTCTAAAGACAGTGACAAAACTATAATATTGGATCAAACAATAGCAGTAAAACACAGACCAAAGGCTTAGGAGATGTGCCTCAGACAAGACTGAGTAGGATTGTAGAAGGGAGAGTGTGATATTTGACAGAGATATTGGTGAGCTATGAAGAATAGTTTAGTTCGGTAGTCCTCAGCATGCTGTCCTCACCTCAGAGAGACATTTCCTCTGATATATGAAAGCTTTTCCTGGTTCTCATATCTCAAATCCCCTGCCATGCATTGATGAGAGTAATGGTCTGATGTGGTACAGTATTCACCGCTGCGTTCTTTCATATATTATTTATCACTATTTTATTGTTATTTGTTATTAATGCTTTGCAATGTTGTATGTAAACAGCTTGCTTTAAGTACTTAAATTGAGTTCATGGTTATTGATGATCTTTGATCAGTTTACCCAAAAATTTAAATTCTGTCATTTATTTACCTTGATGTTGATCCAAACCCAGAGGACTCCCAAAAGATGAGTTCGGAATGACATGATGAGGGTGAGTAAATCATAATAAAAAGTTCAAGAGTGTCACTATTCAACCAGCTGCAAGTGTGATATTGCTTTATTAAAATACAACAGTTTAAGAAACTAGAAGCAATTTACATGTTAAAAGCAGTATTTCTTGTTGCATTGTCTATTGATAGTAAAGTGTCCACTGAATGTGCACTTTAGAATCTCTGATCCATATACTTTTGTAAATACAGTGAATTCAGACTGCTCTCATTACATCTACTATAGGCTTTATGTGTCAGAGACACAAGTGCGCAGCCATCTGTAGAATTTGACTTTGAACTTCTGTTCTTGTGGCAGCTCTGTAGCATTACTGTTGAAGAGTAATTAGGTGGTGAAGTGGATTTACTTATTGTAGCGTTAATGAAAGGTATTATGTGCACTGTAATGTTCAAAGCAGATGTAAGAACAAATGTCAGTAGACCAGAAAGATTATAAAAGCAGTATTTCATTGATGATTAAGTACAACCTTAACTTCACCCTGTAGAAATGCACACAGGAGACAGAAGACAGTGATTAAAAAGGGCCGGAGCTACATTTGGTCTATAGGAGAGTGTGGTAAGATGAGCCATTTTTTACTCATGTGGTCCTCAAGATAAGGGAAAATGAGGCAGAAGTACAATGAAAGTAGGCCTATCTAAAGTAATTTTGATGTTTCCTGTTTTTGATGTTGATTGACATTTCCTATTATTTTAAATTATCAGAATGTATCTATGACAAAGGGTTCTAAAAAAAAGTATTCCAATCTAGATGTAAACTGACTGAATCTGATTCAAACTCGTGTGAAATTTAGAAGATAATTTTCATCTTTTAAAAACTAATTTAATAATCAAATTTTCTTTTACAAAAAAAATCATGTTTCTTTTTTTTAAGCTAACTTAAACAACAAACCAACCAACCAATTTCAGCCATTAGTTGTTTGCATTTCTGAAACAATATGTTGAAGACCAAAGTTGTAAACTTTCCAAAAAAGACTAAACAGAAAATTTGTTGAGTAAAATTAAATAAAAACTGAATTAGAATGAAGGAATAAATGTCAATGAAACTATAACATTTTAGTTAAAAAAGACTGTTGATGTAGGAGCTTTTCTGCAATGTTGAACAGGGCATTAGGAACTATAGGTGGAAAGATATACAATTATAATGTAGTGAAAAGCATCTTCTGGTTCTTATCAGAGAAGGATTTGAAATATTTGTACACTGTCCCTATCAAATAAACTACAAATAATTTGTTTATACTCTATATGATAAACTAAACCAGTGAAAAATGTTGTGTAAAATAACATTAAAACATTAAAACATTAAAAGTTTATACTTCAGAGATTTATTAGATCCTATTATGCTCTTTTACAAAGTCTTGATTTTGTTTTGGGGGTGTACTAGAACATGCCTTCATGCTTGGTTGTTTGAAAAAAGCATTATCTTTCACATAATTTACATTATTACAATACCTTTCTCCCCAACCTTGCACAAATGGCTCGATTTCTTCTGGGTTTGACGAAGGGCCGCCTTCCGAAAAACGAAATGGGTTGTGATTGTTTAGTTCTCCCAATGCGCTGTGATTGGCGAACAGCTTAGACGGTGTTTCAGTGCTGCCACACCCCTTGCCAAAGCAACAAGTTCCATCTGCTCCGTTATAGTTAAGTATGTGATGCGATCTAGGAAAACCCAACACATGGTGAAATTTTGCCTTTTTAAAGTTTTTATACCATTTGAAAGCTGGGTTTAAGCCCTTTCCAAATATATTTTGTCCATAAGTTATGGCCATCTTAAGTTGGCTGGTAGCTATGATTTTCAGGAATGTAATAAGGAGAAAAACGGGTGAGGAGTGAAACGGCTTTCACTTTTATTTCACAGGTTTAAAGAGGGCGCTGTACTGCATCATTACACAAACAGACCAACATTACCCTGAAGAGGACAGTTTTCCGTTGTTTATCATGGGCATAGTCTCTAAACTTTTGATCACCCCTTGTATGTTTAGATAGTATGAATAGTGTACCTTGTAGTTAACGTTTAGAAAAGCAAGCATCTCTGGATGTGTTTAGGGCACTGACATCACCAAGATTGAGCAGATTGAGACGAGAAAGATTGTTGAGCAGCTACTTGAGACTGCATTGTTCTGTTACTCTCTGCCAAAGGGACACTTCACTTTTTTTGAAAATAGGTTCATTGTCCAAGTCCCCTAGAGTTAAACAGTTGAGTTTTACGGTTTTTGAATCCATTCAGCTGATCTCTGGGTCTGGCGGTAGCACTTTTAGCATAGCTTAGCATAGATCATTGAATCCGATTAGACTGATAGCATCTCGCCCAAAAATGACCATATATAATGACAATATTTTTCTTATTTAAAACTTGACTCTTCTGTAGTTACATTGTGTACTAAGACTGAGGGAAAATTAAAAGTTGTGATTTTATAAACTGATATGACTAGGAACTATACTCTCAATCCGGTATAATAATCAAGGAACTTTGTTGACGTACCATGGGTGCAGCGGGCGCAATGATATTACACAGCGCCTGAAAGTGACCGGCACTAAGTTTGTGTAGATGCAGAGTTGCAGCCGGCAGAGTTGACAGCTGCGTAATATCATTGCACCTCCTGCACCCATGGTACGGCAGCAAAGTTCCTTGATTATTACTCCGAAATGAGAGTATAGTTCTTAGTCATATCAACCTAGAAAATCGCAACTTTTCATTTTTCGTCTGTCTTTGTACACGATATAACTACAGAAGGGTCAAGTTTTAAATAGGAAAAATATAGAAAATCTTTGGTAATTTTTGAGCGAGATGCTAATGGTCTAATCGGATTCAATGATCTATGCTAAGCTATGCTAAAAGAGCTCCAGACCCGGAGATCGGCTGATTGGATTCGAAAACAGTAAAACTGAACTGTTTAATTCTAGGGGAGTTGGAAATGTTTTTTTCAAAAAAAGTGACGTGTTCCTTTAAATATTAAAAAATAAATAAATAAATAAAACTGTGCATGCCATAGTTTACGCAGGACTGGTGGGGAATGTGCATTGATACACCTTTATTAAATATATTAAATAATTATTAAGAGAAAGCACCTCCGCAGCACGTTCTTAACATAAGAGAAAGACACCGCAATTTCTGCTTGCTGCAATAAATCGCTATTTTTGTGCACTAAACAAGTGAATTTTGCCAAGATATTTTCAGACATGATAGACAAGATGTTACAAAATAATAATTTAATGAAAACCTAATTTTGACCAAAAGTTGACATTCAACTCTTTTTTTTTTTTTTTTTTTTCCAGCGCAACATCAGACGGGTTTTCCCAGATCACATCACATATATTTAAGGTATAGTTGACGCAACAGTAGTGTTGGGTCGTATCGTCAGCCTGTGTGATTGCATGATATTATCATGCTAATTTATTTAACTATTTACATACTTAGTTTCATTGCCCAAAACCAGCTTCAGCATAAGGCTAAAAGCAGCCTAATGTTTTTAGTATGACTTAATTTGTATTTAACATGACAACAATTGAATAAAAATATTGTAAGTTACTAATTCTAATGCTTACATTTCCTTAGTTATTCAAAAAGCAGCTACAGAAAACGAGCAAAGAACATTAACATTATCAAAGAACATCATCACTGATTAGCCTAGCCTAGTCAAGTGCAAGTTTATGCATTTTATGCAAAAAAAAAAAAAAAAAAAAAAAAAGTCTATGCATGTAAAAATAATATAAGTTTATGCATGCCCCACCCATTCGAATTTCCGTAGGTGGGATTTATTTTAATAATATTCTAATGGACCGCATTGTGACATCATAACACCCAGAAAACACACTGTAGTCCAAAGGAGCCATTTGTTGTAGTTCTTGAAAAGGGTTTTTTTTTTTTTAAATGAAAATCTCCCTTTGGAGTGGACTTTGAGATTTGTAACTCTGTAGATCTTTTAAACTATAACTAGCTTACCAATTCAGGCTAATATTTAGCTTAATGATTTGCCTGGTTTTACATGTTGTTAAATCACCTATATGCATTATAAATATTTTTACACCTGGATACATTTGGTTTGATTTAAGAGCAATTACAGCTGTTATGTTAAAAAATTCCTTTACACAGTCTGGCAAAATACAAGTTTACATGACAGTAAAGTGTATGCAGGGTCAACTTACCCCACGCTCCCCTATAATAGGGAAGTATGCTTGTTTGGATGTACAGTAACCACTCTGTCTCCAAGCAACACAGTAGCAAGGTTTCTATCCTGAATGAGTAATTTAATAAACAAATCTGTTGAGTGAATTATTCATATTATTTACTAATTAATACAGCAACTTCTTTTATTACTGTGTGAATCAGTGTTTTTTAATGAAACGGATAAATGAATGGTATAGTGACTCACTCATAAATACGTGTCACTTGTCGCTACCTACTGGTGATGTAACCTGCAGAAAGAGATACTGAAAAACAACATTGTGCCCAAGTAAAAAATGATTGACAAATCCTTGTCTCACAATGGAGATTAATATGCACAGACCTGAGAATCATTTCCCTTATAACATTTAAGCAATTATTTCATGTGGATTTCTTTTAGCTTTCTACAATCAAAATTAGCAATGTGAGATTTGCAGACCACCTACTCCTCTTTTGATCTAATTGATTTAATTCTTTGTGATTTATTTTGATTTATTTGAACAGCTCAATCGTTTACAGCAGTTTCTCACACAGAAATAGCAACATGGTACTTTATAAGACAGAAAACAAAAAGAGCACTGAATAACATATTTATCTACAATCCATTGTAGGAAACAATATTGCAAATGCCTTCTATCATTTGTCAGTAATGAAGCAGTTCCACTCTGTACTGCAAAGCCAATATAAAAAATACATAAATATATCCATAACAGTATCTAAAAAAAGAGTATCAAATATTGGGAGATTTTTGATGGGGTGCAGATGAAAGGCCCCTGCCTATTACCATTATTGCATTTTATACACAAACTTTACCGAAGGATGCAGTTGTTGTCTCTATTTTATGCACAGTTATGAAAGCCTGTTCCTCCTCCATTCTCTCTTTCTCTATTTTTCTCTCCCTCTTTTTTAATAATGACTTTTAATGATCTGGAGTTGGTGGACTCAGAACTTGATGGACGAGCCCCGGAGTTTGGTCTCATCAATTTGAAGTAAAACTCATGACATGAGCATAATAAAGCATGTAGGCAGATGAATGCAGAAAGTCCTCAGTCTCTTATTTTTAACAGCACAAAATCAGAGTCTTAATGTTTTAAGCTTGAATACGCAGTTGTCAAACAAGTGCCAGCCCTATAATTACTACCATCACCAACTCAATTATGTCTTTAAATGTGAAAAGATCTACCCACAGAATCAAGTTTGTTAGTGATTCATTAGTCATGTTGTGTGACGCACGAGTCATTTGCCAAACCGCCGAGCAATGCTGGATGTCGAAGAGTAGTTTTCCTTTAAATGAGTAAATGTCACAGAGACATGAAGGATCAATGTGTGCCGTCCATGATTTCCATCAGACAGACTCAATACGACGAGTCCACAATTATATTGCAGCTTTTAAACAACTTGTTTTTTAGGTTTATTCATCATAGTTAAATAACAGTAAATACGAGACTACAGATGTCTAAGTGTGCTGGATATATAATTTAGGAATTTTTTTATTCCCCAGAAAATGCTTTGCTCATTTTGATAAATTCCTAAGTACATTTATTTGGACGCTCAGGTTGAAAGCCTTAAAACTGCAGATTATTAAAAAAAAAATAAACCATGTGAAGGGGTATCTCTACCCAAACTTAAAAAGTACTATCTGGCCGCAAACATAACAAACATTATATGTTAGATTAATGATAGCTCTATAAGAACAGATACATACTTTTAACAACATTTGGGATATTACTTCTACATTTTGGACAAACATAGAGTTAATTCTGTATTATGAGTTTTACAGATCAATGTTTTGGAAGCACTTGAAAAATGTGTGTATCATAAAACATCTTCAGACTCTGAAGTTCAGAGTTTTTATAAATGCTTTAACTTAAAGGGGTCATCGGATGCCCATTTTCCACAAGTTGATATGATTCTTTAGGGTCTTAATGAAAAGTCTACAATATACTTTGGTTAAAAATACTCAATGGTAGTGTAAAACGACACCCTTTTTACCTTGCCAAAATCAGCTCTGCAAAAATCATCCTGTTCTGGTCGAGGCTGCATTAAATGCAAATGAGCTCTGCTCGCCTCGCCCCTCTTCTCTCTGTGGATTGATGAGCCTGTTTACTTTAGCCGTGTTTAGCCGCTAAACTTGCTAACTAGCACATTATTAGGAAAGGAGATCGCAAAGATTCATAAAAAACCCTTATATTCACTTCTGCTGTAAGTGAAGTTGGATCATGAATTTATTTGTGTGAACATAGACAGATATATGTAGATCGGGAGACGCATTAAAAACCACTGCATGGATTTTTATCATTGTAGGGTAGATTTGTACATACACTACCAACACACATTAATGTTTAAACAGCATGTAAAAGTGAACTTAGCATCCGATGACCCCTTTAACGATTATATTAGGACTGCAAAGTAAGACAGAGTACCTGTATTAATCAGACAAACGGTTAGATAATGATAAATACTGGAAGGTTTATTATTTAAAAATCCTGTCAGATCTTTTATATTCATCGTAATATAATGCATACTATATTAATCATACACTAAATTATTGTTCAGACCGCATACTTCATTACACTCTAATAAATAAAATGGTAGCAGGTAAAATTTGAGAACTTAACATATTTTGAGAATTACAAATAAGTGGCTCAAATCAATACAACCACAGGGAAAAAAACAAAAACATATGAAGTGCATAAACAAATAAAGAATAAGATGTATTGATGCACTCATGTAATCAAGTGCCTTTTTAGATGAAAATATAGAGAAAGGAATATAGAAAAAGAATAAGGATAAATGACTGACTACATTACACCCGCATAATTAGTCATTTCTAACTTCTAGCATAAGTATATACACAAAGTTGAGGTCAAAAGTTTACATACACCTTGCAGAATCTGCAAACTGTTAATTATTTTACCAAAATAAGAGGGATCATACAAAATGCATGTTCTTTTTTATTTAGTATTGACCTGAATAAGATATTTCACATAAAAGACATTTACATAGTCCACAAGAGAAAATAGTATAAATAGTTGAATTTATAAAAATGATCCCATTTAGAAGTTTACATATGCTTGATTCTTAATACTGTGTTGTTACCTGAAAGATCCACAGCTGGTTTTTGTTGTTGTTGTTGTTGTTGTTGTTTAGTGATAGTTGTTCATGAGTCCCTTGTTTGCCCTGAAAAGTTAAACTGCCTGCTGTTCTTCAGAAAAAAAAAAAAAATCCTTCAGGTCCCACAAATTCTGTGTTTTTTCAGCATTTGTGTGTCTTTGAACCCTTTCGAACAATGACTGTATGATCATACGATTCATATTTTTACACTGAGGGACTCAAATGCATCTATTACAAACGGTTCAAACGCTCACTGATGCTCGAAAATAATGACGAAATAATGGATTAAGAGCTGGGGGTGAAAACTTTTTGAATTTGAAGATCAAGGTAAATTTTACTTATTTTGTCTTCTGGGAAACATGTAAGTATCTTCTGTAGCTTCTGAAGGGCAGTACTATAAATGGAAAAAAAAAAAAAAGATATTTAGGCAAAATTAGAAAAATGCACACATCTTCATTCTGTTCAAAACTTTACACCCCTGGCACCTTATGCGTTGCATTTCCTTCTGAAGCATCAGTTAGCCTTTAAACCTTCTGTGTCCCTCAGTTGTCCTCAGTGTGAAAAGATGGATCTCAAAATCATATGGTCTTTGTTGGAAAGGGTTCAAATACCTGAAGGATTTTTTGTGAAGAACAGTGGGCAGTTAAAGCGTTTAGAACAAACAAGGGACTCGTGAACAACTAAACGGTAAACAAAAAACACAGCTGTGGATCATTCAGGTAACAACACAGTATTAAGAATTAAGTGTATGTAAACTTTTGAAAGAAGTTATGTTTATAAATTCAACTATTATTTTATCTTGTGGACTATATGTAAGTGTCTTTTATGTAAAATATCTTATTCAGGTCAGTACTAAATAAAATAAAAAAAACATGCTTTTTGTATGATCCCACTTATTTAGTTAAATACTTAACATTTTGCTGATTCTGCAAGGTGTACGTAAACTTTTGAATTCAACTGTATGTATGCATGTATTAATATATATATATATATATATATATATATATATATATATATATATATATATATATATATCTTTCATTTGTAGCAAGCATATCATCAAATTATTTCCACAAACTCATTTCATCTGTGCATAATGTGATAAAGAACCACATCTGGTCACCCCTAGATTTTTAATTGACTACTATTTTAATTAATTGGCTGCTCATCAGTGACTGATTGGCAGAGATTCCCTTGAATTTAATAGGGTTTAAAAAGGTGTTTGGGAAAAAAAGTTCTTAACA
The DNA here is from genome assembly GCF_022985175.1 of Labeo rohita. NCBI lineage: Eukaryota > Metazoa > Chordata > Actinopteri > Cypriniformes > Cyprinidae > Labeo > Labeo rohita. The sequence goes on from NC_066877.1 coordinate 24,543,604, forward strand.
GTTTAGAACATCGTAATATCGAGACTGACATATTCTTCTGGTATTTCGACAAGCTTGTGAGGGGAGGATTAAATCATCTAAGACACATTTTGATAACCTGTCAGGGAGCTCATGGCGCCTTGGAGAATGTGTCGGCTTTGAAAAGCTTTGGGCAGGTCTGCTGTCTGAATTCAGCCTACGTTTGTAGAAAAAAAACTCTATTGAGCGATGTCATGTTAGTGTCAGGAAAGGTTGATACTTACTTAAGGTCACTTTACAGAGCCATGATGAAGGTTGAGGCGAAAGTGGGTGCCGCTGTGTCTAGGAAATGGCACGTTCATCTGTTGAACGCACTCTGGGGGGTTTAAAGCTCCTCCATACATGTCTAAAAATGTGCGACTGGAATCTAATCAATGAGACTAATAACTGCTCAATGAATTATGCAGTAACTCCCTTAACACGAGAGTAAACAGTTTAATAGTCAGAGTGTGGAGTGGGAAAAGATTCCTTGTGACCAACAGGAGAGAACAAGAAAGAGTAAAAATGGATCAGTGGTTTTATGTGCCCTAAATAGATATTCCTACTTTAGCTTTTCAAAGGCAATCCTCCTGAGGTGCAGGACTTAGTGAGCCAGGCTTCACCGATAGATCGGAGAGTGTTAGCCTTTCAGAAAATACTCCTTCAAAACCTCTCAAGTATGTGATGGAACTAATCTACTCCTCTCCGTGGGATTTGAACGGTAAACATCAGTGGCCTGACATGAATAATAATTTTTATGCTGTTTTGACTCATTTTTTAGGTTTAGACTAAGTGGTGGGGCAAATTAACAATGGTCAAATTTTAACCGGTTAACGCAACCCGATCTCACAGGAAAACAACTATTGTGTGAGGTGGCAATTTTGTATGGATCTGAATGATGTGAATCGCAGAAAAGTCTTTTTCTTTTTTTTGAAAGCATGAAAGTGAACCCCTAACCATAACTGTTAATAAGTAACCAAAAAAAAAAAAAAAAAAAAAATAGCTATGAACCATGAGACTGTGTACTCTCGTGCTTAGAAATTTTGGTAACACTTTACAATAAGGTTCCATTAGTCAACTAACATGAATGAACAATAAGCAATACATTTATTACACTATTTATTAATCTTTGTTAAAGTTAGTTAATGAAAACGCAGTCATTTATTGTTAATGTTAATTTACAGGGCCTTAACAAATGTTAACAAGCACAACTTAATTTTAAAGAAGTTCAGAAGTTGAGTTTCAGAACAAAAATGAACAGATAATATACTTGCCCCCTTGTCATCCAAGATGTTCACATCTTTCTTTCTTCAGTCTATAAGAAATTGTTTTTTGAGGGAAAACATTTCAGGATTTCTCTCCATATAGTGGACTTCTATGATGCCTGTGAGCTTGAACTTCCAAAATAGAGTTTAAATGCAGCTTCAAAGGACTCTAAAGCCTATTTCAGCCGTGGAAGAAAGGTCTTATCTAGCAAAACGATCTGTCATTTTCTAAACAAATTGACAATTTATATACTTTGTAAGCTTAAATGCTCGTCTTGTCTAGCTCTGCGTGAACTCTATGTATTCTGGTTGAATACAGTTAGGGTAGGTCAAAAAACCCCCATCTCATTTTCCCTTCCAATTTCAAAATCATCCTACCTCGCTGTTTTACACTGGATCAGTACTTCTGCAGCGATGTAGGACGATTTTGAAGTTTACATTTTTCAACATACCCTAGCTGTATTGACCTGGATTACACAGAGTGCATTGCAGAGCTAGACAAGATGAGCGTTTAAAAAGTATTTACATTTTTGTAGAAAATAACTGATCGTTTTGCTAGATAAGACCCGTATTCCACGGCTGGCATCGTTTAGAACCCTTTGAAGCTGTGTTTAAACTGCATTTTGAAAGTTTAAACTCACAGGCTCCACTGACCATGACAAGGGGGTGAAAAATTATCTGTACATTTTTATTTATAATAATGCATTAGTAAATGATACATTAACATTAACTAAGACTAATAAATGCTGTAAAAGTATTGTTCATTCTTAGTTCATGTTAACTAAAGTAGTTAACTAATGTTACCTCATGAACCTTAACGTAAAGTCTTTCTGAAATTTTCAAAACAAATTTGGTTTTCCTGTATTTTGACGAAAAATTATGAATCAAGAGAGAAATATGCGCAGGTGAAGCACAATTTACAAGTGAAAACAAATATGTTGTTGGATTTTGATGTGACTTTTCACAGGGGGAAATGTTATTATGCATTATGGATTGGTATTTTGGCTGGAAGTTAAAACACCTTAAAGGTGGACTTGTTTCTTATAAACACACAGCTCTTCTACTTCATAAGACATTAATTGATGGACTGGAGTCACGTGGATTACTTGTAGATTACTGTGAAGTTTTTATCAGCTGTTTGGGCTTATATTCTGATGGCACCCATTCATTTCAGAGGATCTATTGGTGAGCAAGTGATGTAATACTAAATTCAACATAGGCTCATTAGAAATACATGCCTCTATAAACATCTGCAAAATTAAAAAAAAGTACCAATATATACAAATCACTACAGTTTCAGTTAAAATGAACACTAGAGGCAGTAAAACTCATAATATAACTTATATTCCTTTTCACACAAAGTACGTTTGAACGTTGTCATCACACATATAGCTTCATATGCATGACTTTTTTATAATTCAGTTGGTTTGCTCGAAAGCTCACGTGATACGGCGTTGCACTTGAGTGATGGAGAGCGCTGGTACAAATCCTGTGAAACTACAGTTCGACAAAACAGCTCAAATCCGCATAAGGAAGTTGAAATAGCATGGCTGCATCAACAAATGCATTTTTATATCCATTTTGCATTTGGTAGCACTATCGGGTAGGTTTAAGGTTGGATTTGGACAGAGCATTAACCTTAATTGACACTCCTTGGATTGGACCTTAAGCAGAGTAATAAACACGCAGCAATATGTGCCTGTATCAACGTAATAAAAACGTGCCACAGTCACATATTGAACGTGTGTTTAGTGCCACTCTCTGGACATCTAACTTTGAAACTGCTGCAAAACATGCAGTAAGGTACGTAAGTACAGTGTTGCAGAAATGTATATAGAGGCACGTATTTTCATTAACCTGGGTTGGCTAAATTTCTGCAGATCTGTTCTGATGAAGGAACTCACATAAGAGTGAGTACATCTTCAGCCAATTTTCATTTTTAGGTTAACTATTCCTTTAAATTCTAAACAATATCTTGATCTTTGTTCAGCACAGCATTAAACCAGTGCAAGAATGCAAAGCATGGAGGATGTATTGGATTCTGAAAATAAGACAATTACAGTAAATGAGATTGACATACACCAACACACATTTTGCACAAATGAATGACGGAAGCACTTAACTTGAGGAATATAGATGGTGAAGGCATAAAATTCATTAGCACAAATCATTTATCTCCAAAAGGTTTTCTGAGAAATTGTTTGTGGCCGTGATGCTGTTGAGGGAATAATGAACACAATGATAAATGCGTTGACTCACCATCATGGCGGTAACTTGGGAAGCGAAGGCTGACCCACTTTAGACACATGCGAAGTTGATGTATGTAAGGTGTTAAGAAAGCAAAGCGTAAAGAAAACAGGAAGAAAGTCTTGATTAAAACCTTGCAGACTCAACGGGCACATTAAATCGCTCTTCTTGAGTCTAAGTGGATGATTAACGTGAAACATCAAAGCTTGCGCTTCTCCCCAGTTTTGAGGCCAACATTTCCTAGTTTTAGCTCCAGTTTTGAGTTGCTTTAGTTGGAATGTTTTTAAGACACATGTAGAATTGCAAGAATGCTTCACTTGTAGTGTTTTTGCCTTGATTTAGATTTAGGGTCTGAAAGAACAATGTACCAAGATGTGAACTCTGGTAGCGCTTTACGAGTCTACACAGGCCTGACAATATAATATATTAGACATGCATCAAATGATCAATCAAAAAGTGTTATTTTTATATGTATTAACTTGATTTTACAACTGCAATGAGGTCTGTTTCTAACATATCTGTTTAAGTGCATTATAATAACGAACAAGCTTTTATCTAGCAGTTAAAAATGAAGGCAACATAATCATAGAGTCTTTTGTTAGTTGGAATGTTGAAGGTAATTTTATGTTAAACCACAAAAGCCTGAATTTGCATTTATTTTAGGCAAGAAAAGAACTCTCGAGATAAAAAGTCTTTTTCTAATAGTTTTTGAAAGTGCATTATCAAGTTGCTGCAACCTGCAGGCCAATAGTAGTGAGATATCAAAGGCCAGCTTTGTGCAAACATGACCCTTCCAATTTTTCTGTTGGTTATTTCTTCATATTTGAGCTGCACATTTTAGCAGCACAGAGGGAAGAGTCACAGGGGTGAGAAAACCACTTGGAAAACCATGTTTGCTGTCCATCTTTCTTCACGCTTTACAGCTACAGTCTTCTGCCTTTCAAAACACACCATTAATGGTAGCAGTAAATCAAATGCCCTCAAATGCTTACCTGCAAACATGGTCTAAAGTGATGAGCAGCGCAATGCTGCCATGCTTGCAGGTTTAGTAAATAGAATTAGAAAGATCAAAGACTAAAATAATGCAATAAAGCATTTTGTTTAAAAAACTGCTTGCTCAGTCTTACAGGTTCTGGGAGCATTTCCACAAAGAAGCATCAGCTTTATGTCATAAGATATATATCTTGCATTACATGATTAAATATATCTAAAATGATAGGAGTGTACTACATATTAGTGCTTATTAGGAGAATACAGTCTTTAGAAATACTAAAATGCCCCATTTTTGGCATATATTTCCAACCATATTGACCAGGCATATTGTATTCAGTCTAGACCCATTATATCCCTAGTAAAAAAGTAATGTATTTAAAATGCATTTATTTCATACTAAGTATAGTTCAAATCTATTAACATATTTATGGACATATCTTAATGATATAAAAATTATAATAACATTTTATTTGGAGTAATACTCACTGTAAAAAACAATTCGGTGAGTCAGCTTAAAATAACTTGTTACCCAGCTACCTTAAAAATTTAAGTTCAGTCAACTTGAAATGTTAAGTTGTACTAAGTGACAATTTAAATATTTGAGTTGATTCAACGTAAAATTTTAAGGCAGCTGGGTAACAAGTTATTTTAAGCTGACTCACCGAATTGTTTTTTACAGTGAGTATTACTCCAAATAAAATGTTATCATTTTTATATATAACTTAACCAGCTTTTAAGTTTAACAAACCAAATTTTTTGTTAAGCCAACTCAAATATCTGTTGTCACTTAGTACAACTTAACATTTCAAGTTGACTAAACTTATTTAAGTTGACTGAACTTAAAATTTTAAGGCAGCAGGGTAACAAATTATTTTAAGTTGACTCAAAAAAATATTTTGTTGTTTTTGCAGTGTACACTATAAAAATAAAAAACACAATTTGTTGAGTCAGCTTAAAATAATTTGTTACCCTGCTGCCTTAAAATTTTAAGTTCAGTCAACTAAAATAAATTCAACTTGAAATGTTAAGTTGTATTAAGTAACAACTTAGATATTTGTGTTTGCTAAACTTAACAGATGGGTAAGTAACCCAGATGCCTTAAAATTTTAAGTTGATTCAACTCAAATATCTAAGTTGTCACTTAGTATAATTTAACATTTCAAGTTGAATAAACCTTTTCTGAGTTGACTGAACTTAAAATTTTAAGGCAGCCAGGTTACAAATTATTTAAGTTGACTCAACAAATTGTTTTTTACAGTGTACTTGTACACAATGCATTTTTCTTAATAGCATGCCTAAAATGTGGTTTAATTTCACTGTTAATAAGGATTGTATGATTTCTGTATAATATCAGTCTTTAAATGCAAGATATTTAAAGTGTACCTGAAGTATACTTGCAATAGTTCCACTTTAGCACAATTAAATATACTTGAAATATATCTTTAGTTGGACTTCAACAGTACTTCCGCACAATTAAAGTGCTTTAAGTGCAGTTTTTTTTATTATTATTAAGCACATCAATATGTAAATGTATTTGTAGTATACTTAGCATGAAATAAGTGTATTTCAAACACATTTTAGTGTATTTATTTTTCACAAGGGATGTCTAGATTTTCATTCCGTTTTCTCTGGTGACTCATGTTAAATCAGAACTGATCAAATAATGTAAGGAAACAACCTTGTGCAAAATATTGAGTCTCACACACATACGCAAGCGCTTCCACACAATCAATGAAACGTCTCTGCAGGTCTTTGATCTCATCATGCATATAGAATATCCAGAGTTACATTGGGATGGAGACAGGATTAGTGTCATAGTAGTTTGATCCTGCGGCAGACATAAATTTCTACCGCGATGATAAAGAATCCCAGTCTCAGGTGACCTGCCGCTGACTTGACTGTAATTTCAATGCATGATAGATGAGCTAGAGCTTTAAGTATTCTGTTATCTGCTTTATTCCTACTCCAGACGAGTGACGGCACTGATGCTATCTACAAGTACATTGTCTTGCAGTTTGCAGTCAGGTTTCAAATGTAGGCCAGAGTCTCATGTGGTGATCTACTGGCCTGGACTGAACACAAGCACATAACAAACACAGTCCACACAGGTTAGTTCTTTAATAAAATGAATTTCATAAAGTAAAGGAAAGAAAATGTCACCATATTTTATACAAAAGTCTGTTTGTTAGAGTTTGAACTGTGTAAACTGAATAATGTGATGTTTAAAGCAAAACTATTGCAGCTCTGGGGTTTCAGCTACTTAAATCAATATTTCATCTGTCCGTGTGAAATTGGCTTTGGATCTCAAAGCACACATTTTTCAGAATATGAATAGTTTCCTCACATTTCCATGTGCTTTTTGCTTGCACTCTTAGTTTAGTCAGAGTATGATATGACAATGCTAACTCCCTTGATATTTTCTTGAATTGCTGGCATTCGGTAGCCTTTGGCCTGCTGTTAAAGAAACCACAGTGGATGGATTCATTTTACATCAAGTTATTTTACTTTTAGCATTTTACGTTAAGAAAATTTCTTGATATGACAGAAAATTTGTTTTCTGGAAGAAATAAATCTATTTGAAGCTAAATTACTTGCCTTGAATACTTTGAAGGAATCGTTCACATTTGTGACCCTGGCTGTGAAAACCTACCTTTTCCACATAAAATCATCCTTCATGAGGTAAAGAACATTCTGTGAACATGCATACCTTGATTTCTTTAATACTGACTAAGGCCATGTCAAAGATTGAAATCATAGTGGAATTAATGGTTGAAATCAAACCTTAAGACTTGTTATTTAATACTTAGGCTTTAGCCTGGATTTCACAGACAGGGTCACTTATTTTTTCTGCAAGTTAGCTAAATTCTTCTGCCAGGTAGGGAAAAGTAATCATCTTTATGAGCGTGTCGTTAAAACAATAATTCAACCGATTTGTTCAAAATAAGTAAATCCTTTGGGAAGTAAACTTTGAATCGTCCACTGAACTGATTCATATATAAACACAGATTCTTTCTTTTAGGGAGTGATTTATTAAATCATTCACTCAAGCGATTCATTCATAAACACTGATTCAGTTAGAAACAAACAAAGTGACAGTATTTATGAATGAGTCATTAAACCATTCACTCTGATTCACTGATTCAAATATTGTGTCCACAATCTAAGCTACTCAATTTTCACTTCTTGTTTATTGAACTAAAGCAATATCATATTGATTAGAATAAAGTGCCTTAGTCGTAGCTATTCTTTCAGGAACTAAACTTTGTATCATCCATTTAACTGATTCGTATATAAATGCTGATTCATTCAAGAACGAAACAAGTGATGACTGACTTTGTGGGTGATTCATTAAATCATTTAATCAAGCTGTATGTTCATAAACACTGATTCAGTCAGAAACTAACAAAGTGACTGTCTATATAAATGAGTCATTAAACCATTCATTCATTTGATTTACTGATTTCAAGATTGTGTCCAAAATCTAAGTTATTCAATTTGAACTTCTTGTTTATTGAACTAAAGCAATATCACAATAATTTGAATAAAGTGCACAAGTTATAGCTATTTAGTCAGGAACTAAACTTTGAATTGTCCACTGAACTGATTTGTTTATAAACACTGATTCTTTCAAGAATGAAACCAGTGATGACTGTCTTAATGAGTGAGTCATTAAATCATTCACTCAAGCGATTCACTCATAAACATTGATTCAATTATTAACGAACAAAGTGACTGTCTTTATGAACAAGTCATTAAATGGTTCACTCAACTAATTCACTGATTCAAATATTATGTCCAAAATCTAAGTTACTTAACTTTTTAAATTCTTGTTTATTGAACTAAAGCAATATCACATTGATTGGAATAAAGTGTACAAGTCATAGCTATTTTTCCAGGAACTCAATTTTGAATCGATCCCTGAACTGATTCGTATATAAACACTGATTCTTTCAAGAACAAAACAAGTGATGAATGTCTTTATGACTAAGTCATTAAATCATTCACTGAAGTGATTCATTCATAAACACTGATTCTATCAGAAAATAACAAAATGACTGTCTTTATGAATGAGTCATTAAACCATTCACTCAGTTGATTCACTCTTTCAAATATTGTGTCCAAAGTCTAAGTTTCTCAATTTTAACTCTTGTTCATTGAACTAAGCAATATCACATTGTTTATAATATAGTGCATGAGTTGTAGCTATTATTATGGTAATTTGATAGTGATTTTTGTTGTTTTTGAAGCTTGTCAGGCACTGATCTTTAATCATTATTCATCATTGTTGTGTTTCCATTGTCTTATCCTTTATTCTTTGCTTTAATAGCAAAATAGATTATACTTTGTGATCCACATGGTTGGTGTTTAAGAACAAGCAGCGATATATACTACTTCAGGATTTACAGCTCTACACCATGTTTCATTTCAGGCTCCACTGAATGTTAAACAACAGCTGAAAAATTCCACACTTTCTCCCTTTCTCTATTTCGCCACACAGAGGTTGATGAAATCCTTTGGGTGGGAGAAACAATTATTCAGGAGGATTCTGTGAAGTTGCATGCTTATAGAGGTGCTAATTACCTCTGAGAGTTCAGCAGAAGCTTTAGGTTCTCTCTAGTGTCTTTATTAGCTTATTAATTATGAAACAATGCATAGGTGGTTCACCTGGAAGCAGGAAACTTTTTCCCTGCATTAAAAATCCACAACCTAACTCTAAATCACACTGCCCAGTGGGTTGCTTTTTATTAGAGGTAAAGAAAAAAGCATTTAAATTACAGAGTGCGTAACATGCTGAGTTGAATTTTAAGCAATGGAGTTCAGTTGTATGGAACAAGGTACCAAAATGAATGAAATGCATAAATATCCTCGTAATTTGGAGGACATACATAGAGGCATCAGTTCTTTGCCATAAACCCGTCCCAGAATAAATAAAAGCGGTCTGCTCATAAAGGGATGCTTTTTGTCATTTTCAAGAGATGAGAAGCCTGGAAAGCATCAGTAAGATGAAAGTCTCTAGAGAATAACTCACCTGGGGAAAGATGCGGATCTTAATCATGAGGGACCCAGTTCCCTCAGTGCTACCAGGCGCTCCGGCATTCCAGAGAGCGTATTTGCATATTTGTAAATCTTTAAAAATGGCACCGTACCACTGCTATGGGTCAAAAGCAACCTCATTTAAATCTTTTGGATATGAAACCAGTAATATATCTTTGTACTTGCTTCTAAAATTGCTCTCTTTTTATGTGCTGTCAGTAACTCCAGCACACCAATGGTGCTTCCATCCTGCACGGCTGATTTTAATCTTTTGTAATTGGGAGGTACGGATGACTCACTTTGTGGGATTGATCCGCACAGTAATTTCCTTAAACGATAATGTGCAAATTAAGTTGCCTATGCACAAGCGTACTTTAGAAGTCACAGCAAGTGTAAAGAGCCTTTAAGCCATTAAAACCTTTACGATGTTTCGTCATGTCAATCACAGAGAAAACTAAAGGAAGAAATTTTCATTATCATCTGTTTCTCACCAGAGAAACAGATGGAGGCTCAAAGTATGTATCGGCCTAGACGTGTAATCCATATTGATACCATATTTAAAGACTTCAAAACTGAGCCTGTTTAGTTTAGAAGTTGTTCTAAAATTAAGCCAAGAACTCAAAAGAACAACAACAACAAAAGTCCATACTGAAGATAGTCTCAAAAAGTATTCTCGTACCTTCATAACATTACAGGAAAACCGCTGATGTCACATGGACTATTTTAACAATGTCCTTACTACCTTTCTAGGCCTTGAACGTGTTAGTTACCTTGCTGTCTGTGCAGGGTCAGCTCTCTGGATTTCATCCAAAATGGTGTTATGGGTTTGGAATGACATGAGGGTGACTAATGAATGACAAAATTTTCATTTTTGGCTGAACTGTCCCTTTAAGTCTTCTGAGTAGCATTGCTATTTTCTGTCTGATTTGGAATTTCTGCAGCTAGCTGCTTCTAGTTCTACTCAGCTGTGCGGTTTGGGAAAAACTAATTTGTAATATGTCAGTCAGTGGGCAGAGAACATCCTAGACACTGAGGTGGTGTAAAAAAACAAAGGAAGTCTTCTTCCACAAAGAGGGAGTAGAATAACCCACGCTTGAGTGGTCAAATCTGCTAATGCTGTTTTTCTCTCAGGTTGAACGTAAATCTTACGGTAAAGCGAGATAATGGACTTCTGGGTGAGTTTATAGGAAGAACAATTGCACTCAACGCTAATGCCCATTGGTGTGAGCATTCACAAATAGAAACGTTCATTATTTAGGATCATATGGCACTCGAGACAGTGCTCTTCATTCTGTGGTTTGAGCTAAAGGATAAATTCCACCTGACACAGTTCAACCTCACTCAGTCAATCATACAGGCAAATGCGAGAGGTGGCATTCTTTGACCACAAAGTGTCAGCTTTGATAAATCTTGATTATGAATCGTAAACTGTGGCTTTCTGTTGACAGGGCTGTTTAGAAACAGCCTGGTGAGGCCTAATGAGAACGACTGATTTGACACATATACACGCACACTGTAAAATCATTGTCTCAAAGGGCACCAATTATGCAAAATCCATTTTTTTTTTTTCATGGTGTTTGGACATAAATGTGTGTTGGCAGTCTGTGAACACAACCACTCTACAATAATAACAAATCCACCCACTTCTTATTTTTTTATCACTATTAAAGGGGTCATTGGATGCTAAGTTCACTTTTACATGTTGTTTGAACATTAATGTGGGTTGGCAGTGTATGTACAAATATACCCTACAATGATGAAAAAACATGCAGTGGTTTTTAATTAATCTGTGAGAATTTTTAACCAAAGTATGTTATATACTTTTCATTGAGACCCTAAAGAATCATATCAACTCATTAAGCATGCAGTTTTGATTCTCTAAGCAATGTGACATCACATTGTTTAGGCCCCGCCCATGGCGGCTGACTGACAGTCCAGGCATTGCCATAGTTTCCACCCTCAGCATGTTGTTTGGCTGTACACTGCCCTCTGTTTTCTTCACACTCGAGCAGCTGTAATGTAGGCAATCAATGTCTTGTAAGCAACTGGTGTTCTGTGTTTGGATGTAAGCAAGTAAGAAATACTGCTGCTGCACATATAACATACATGACATAACACCCATATAACTTACATGAGTCACCTCGTAGCAGATCTGTACAGTTGGATGGGGAAGGTGGAGAGTTTCTGCAAACTGCTACAGCAAGCACTAGTCATATATCTGAATGCTGAGCAGTGAGCTCATTGGCTACTGATACAGGAGAGAACCAATCAGCTGTGCCAAGTGATAATTGATGTCATTATGTCAGATTGAGTTAGACCTATCGGACAGCACCACCTAGAGTTTCATGCCGGACCTTTGTATTTGTGTGTATATTATCAAAGTGTTTTAATTGATCAGCGCCATGCTGGTGAGATTAGTTTACGCCTCTGTAACAATGCGCTGTTTCGTCCCACTTTTGGTGTGTTTGACTTCCCATATGTACGGCTGGACAGCGGTTCTCGCTCTCAGCCATGTTGCTTCGAATGACTGTTTATTGCTGTAAGTATGCAAAGCAATGTATACATTACGCCCTCTTCTAAAGATGTTTCATTTTCTTCCAACATCTGAGTCACCGAGGATGCAGTGGATTACTTTTATTTTTGAAGGTGATGCACCTCAGAATCTACCTCGCCTCGTAGCAGATCTATACAGGTGGAGCTGAGGAAGGTGAAGAGTTTCTGAAACACTTCGCGAACTGCTACAGCAAGCACTAGTCATATATTTGAATGTTGAGCAGCAAGCTCATTGGCTAATCAAAGTGTTTCAGTTGATCAGCGCTGGTAAGATTAGTTTGTGCCGTTTCGCCCCATTGTGCTTTTTTTGTCCCGCTTTCGGTGTGTTTGGCTTCCCATATGTATGGATGAACACCGGTTCTCTTACTGTCAGTCATGTTGCTTTTACCAATTGTTTATTTCTGTAGGTATGCAAAGCAGAGATGTATATGAAGAGTTCAGATGCAAAAGCCTTTCTTTAAAATTAGCATTTCTGGCTACTTTGTATAGGCTTCTATGTAAGTATTGGTACTTCTGTTTGGGCTGAGGCTGAAATTTAGCAAGTTTGAAGTAAAAGTATTTGACGGACGTATAATATGTGTCGAAAGCATTCACTCAGTATCATTATCTCATTTTTGACCAAGATGGCTTTTAGCTGGTTTTGCATCTGAACTCTTCATATAATTAGATGCTCAGTCTGACAGCAACTGACAACTTGTGTGATTCTCACTGGAAAACTAAGCAGAGATCAGAATTTTTTTGCCTCACATTTACTAGAGAATATGAAGTATTTACAGTACAAACCATCATAGACTAACAAAATCCAACCAATGTTATTCTAACCATCCTATCTGGGACTATAAATAAAACATAAATATATTGAACAAAGGCTTTTTGAAATATGCCATACTGTTGTTACTGTTTCAGCAGTATACAGTGTACAGCAGGTTTTCTGTATACATGGAATACACTAGAGTATATTTTATTTAAGATATACCGAGCATACTTTTACAGTAGAGGACATATGGGATACCACATGCCGTAATGCAGTGCACTTGATCTGACCTTTCATTTCCACTGGGGATCTTTCTCTTGCCTCATTATTTTATCAGAATGCCAGAAGTTAAGAACAACACCAAGACAAAATGGCATTTTATGTTGTCAATGTACTAAAAATAATGAACATATTATCAAGAAAATTTTCCTCTGTGTGAATGAAATGTATGAGTTTTTATCAGAAGTACTTTATAAAAGAAATGATACTGCTTTGATTACTATTCTTGTTTAATGTATAGTTAGTCATTGGATTTGATTTATGGCAGGTTAAATAGTCTTTCTTCAAACAAAATTGATTACAATGATTTTTAAATTATTAAACTGAAATGATTGTCAGTTTAAATAAACATATTTTAATTAGATTTTTAACCGATATATTACATTTCATAAGTCTTTTAGTAATTAATTAGTTTAGTTATTTATTCATGCAAAATGAGATAAAAACATGCAAAATTATAAGATGCATGCTTTATAAGACGATACCTGGACATGGTAAATTAAACACATATTAAACAGCAATGATGTGATCATATGACAAACATACATAATATATAGCTCTTTTTATAATTTTTATGATTGTATAATGTGTAATATTTGATAGATTTATCATTTTTATATATGAAAAAATCATATTCAGTGTATACTGTAGTGTTCAGTAAACCATAAACATTCCATTCCATTTGAACTGCATCATCGTTTGCTTGTTCTCAGCATGCATGTGGCATATAAATGATACAGATAGTGTTTTTTTATTGTTTACTGGCTTTATTTATGCTGCTGCCATTGTTTTATCATCGCTGTTAGTTATTTGTTGTGTGATGATGGTGTTCAGAACTCATCTTTTTCCTTAATGATGTTTTTTGAGGTTTGTCTGCCGTCCATATGAAACTATTGAAGTGATGGTTCTGTCTGCTTTGCTTTCTTATCTCCAGATACTGCATGATCTTTGCTTTGCAGAGCTGTGCTAACTTAATCAATTCAACCCAGCATTTTAATTATTATAATGTTGGATTTATAGTTAAAGACTGACTGAAGAAGGTGTTTGTGTTCATTAAACAAGCAAATTCAAATAGGATAGGTTTATAAATTAATTTAGCTTTAAATATTGGGTTGAGTGTCTTTATGTTTCAAGACATGTTAATTTGTATTCACAAACTAATATAATTGTGTCTTGGAACTTAGATTTCCTGCCTTAGCTCTGTAATTTCAGTTGGACAGATTTAATTGAGTTTACTCAAAAAGGTCTTGTCTTGCTTCTTAAAGCGAGGTCCACATTTTGTAGACATTTGCACTGTGCAAATGTTCAAAGCCCATCAGAAAGTATTGACTCCTCTTCATTGACAGCCATAGTTGTCATAAATGCACACAAAATTTTAAAGCTGTTCGAATGTATTGATTCACATTGTCAATGGAGTAAGAAGTCTGGGATAGTTATTTCACTCCTTGACTCAAGATAAATGTTAATTTGCTATATACAGTTCATAGCCTATATAATATCAAAAGTCCAGCATTGAATAATGCTTTTTTTTTTTCTCTCTTTTTCAGTGTTAGTAAAAGAAACAGACTCAAATACTCTCAGAGGAAAATGGTTTCTTCTCCGTCAGTACATCGAAATATTAAGGTGAGAAGGTATGTGTTCATTGATCTGTTTTGCTCACACTAACTATACTCGGAGGTATAACATTCTCAACTGTGAACTTCCAAAAAAACACTATCAACAGTATTTGGAAGCATTGAGAGCTTTTGTGGCACCATTATTTCACACTCCTACTTTCCTCTTTGTCCTCTCATTTCTTCCTCCCCCTTTTTTCCACAGTCTTTATCTTTTTTTTTTTCCCCGCATGCAGACACTTGCTGGCTCGCACAAATATATTTGATATCACGGAGTTTCATCATAAATTACAAATTGATTCCAGCCTGGCAACAGTCCTCTTACACAATTAATACCCCAGTTGCATATTAATAAAGCAGCCATCAAATCAATATACACTGAGACAAATGAACATTATCACCCTTGGATATAAGCAGCAGCAAGGCAGCCTGATAATTTTAGCTAAAAATATACTGTGTTATGGCCCAAAAAAGAAAAAAATCTTTTTAGGATGTGCCCAAATCCGAATACCATATTCGGAAAGGAAATGACGTGCATGAAACCCATAAAGGTAATAAATACAAGATGGGAGGAAAAATATATATTTCGGTGCTTTCTCTTGCAATTATAGTTGGGTAATTACGCTGTATATAAACTGTGGGCATTGAAATTGCTTTTGAATCCGCGATCGTTTTTTTACTTTCACTTTCGAGATTCATGATCACGCCTACTCTGTTTATACTACGGAGCTGCAGTACTTACCACAGATTTTACAAGATTTGCTCACCCAGCTAACAATTTTACGTTATAAAAACATTCCCGTAACATTCCCATTGAGTTATGAAAATGTTATTTTTGAATGTTCTCAGAAGGTTCAAAATGTCCAGTTTTTAGATGTTGTGTTAACGTTCTTATTTGGTTCTAAAAACATTATTCAAAACATTTTTAGAATGTTTTGGTCTCTCGGTCTCGGTCATTACTAGAATGTTCCATTCCCCATTATATTAATGTTCTAACATCTAACAAGGTATTAATGTCCCTAACATTCCCAGTAAGTTATAAAATGTTATTGCTGAAGGTTCTTAGAACATTCAAAACTTTTTTTAGACGTTGTATTAACGTTAGGAGAACATTATAATAACGTTCCAAAAAAAAAAAAGAAAACTAACTTTCTGGGAATGTTTGAATAACATTCTACAAACTAAAAACTAACATTCTGGGAATGTTATATTAATGTTAGGGGAATGTTACAATAACATTGTAAAAACCAAAAACTAACATTCTAAGAATGTTAAGAAAACATTCCTGGCTAACCAAAAGCGAACCATAAAAAATAACAAACTAAAAGCTAACATTCTGGAAATTTTTGAAAAATGTTAGAATAATGTTCTACAAACCAAAAACTAACGTTCTGGGAATGTTAAGAAAACTTTTCTGGCTAACCAAAAACAAACCATAAAAAATAACGTTTTGGGAACCAAAAACTAACGTTCTGGGAACATTCTGTGAACTATTATACATTGCATTCTAGTGTTTTTTTGTTTATCAATGACATATAACCTTGAAAAAAACGTACTAGTAACGTTACTGCAAGAACGTTTTTCGATAACTTTGAGAGAACCTTTAGAGAACAATAGCCAAAGTTAGAACCTTTTCTCTTAGCTGGGCAGGATCTAAAGATCATTCGCCATCATCCTGTTAGTCATCTCTTCTTACTTTGTTCATGTGGTAAGTGAAATTGTTAGGTTGTGTAAAGTAGCAGGCTACTGCTATCAAGCGGCTAACCATGTCCAAGTGTCAACAATTCTATGAAATTCAATAAAATCTAATGACTTATATCAAAATATTAATGATATGAAAAGGAGAACAAATTCTCTGAATTTCTTGAATTGGTGGTCTTAGTTTCATTCCTATTCTTGCTCGTCCTCATACCAGAAGGCACAATGCCGACCTGAGGTGACGGGAGTATTTAGCAACAGCAAACATAATAATTCCAGTCCTGCAAATGGAATGGAATGAATTTCCTTCCCTGTCAGGCAATATTGACCAAGCCAGCAGTAAAAGAGCCTTGAATAAAATGAGTTTCTAATCCTGATGGCCAGAACCTGTGAAAGGACAGAATGTGTGGAGCAGAATCCTCAGACTGGTCAAATGTCAAGTTCTTGAAATGGCCATTGACTTGAATGGGCTGTTCTTGTTCTTGTGTGGTGTCAAAGGTTAGGATAAAGGTTTATCACATGTGACTTACCGCCACTGTGGGCCCGCACAGACAGAATGATGCTGGCATTGCGCAGACAGCCTCATTGCCTGTGTGTGTATATCCAAGTAAGTGTTAGGCAATGGCTCTCTGCCAAAGCAACTTAAAAGACTCACTTTGGCACAGCTCTGTCAGTCAAAGAAAAAATGGTGTGTTTCGATTTGGGGGGTTAGTGGACCATGAAAGCACTGAGTAGTTAGGGTTCAGCATCGGTATTCTCAGACGGCACACCCACAGACCGCTCACCTACTGTCTGATGCATACTACTCACCTGACAAACACTATATGGAAACCTGAAGGTTTTGATTTGATTTACTTCTATGTACTTTCCAGTGTTGTTATTGTTAAGCTGGAAAAAAAATATTTATATTAAATGAAAAAAAAAAACTTAGAAAACTTAATTGGAAATTACAAATATTCCCATTGCAACTAAAAGTAAAATAACTTGAAGTACTAACATGACTAAAGGTAAAACTGAAATATAGTTGAGGTCAAAAGTTTACATACACCTTGCAGAATCTGCAAAATGTTAATTATTTTACTAAAAGAGGGATCATACAAAATGCATGGTATTTTTTTATTTAGTACTGACCTGAATAAAATATTTCACGTAAAATGTAAATGTAGTCCAAAAGAGAAAATAATAGTTGATTTTATAAAAATGGCCCTGTTCAAATTTTTACATATGCTTGATTCTTAATACTGTGTTGTTACCTGAGTGATCCACAGCTGTTTTTATTTATGTATTTATTTATTTTAGTGATTGTTGTTCATGAGTCTTTTGTTTGTCCTGAACAGTTAAACTGTTCACTGTTCTGCTTCAGGTCCCACAAATTTGTTGTTTTTTCAGCATTTTTGTGTATTTGAACCCTTTCCAACAATGACTCTATGATTTTGAGATCCATCTTTTCACACTGAGGACAACTGAGGGGCTCATGCAACTATAACAAAAGGTTTAAATGCTTACTGATGCTTCGGAAGGAAAAACGATGCATTCATTTAACTAGAAATCTACTAGAATTACGTTATCATACCTGTATTTCTCTGTTAATTCCTTTTTTATTCACAGACTAACACTGCTGTGTAATTATTTAAATTATTATTTTTTCCACACTGATGCAATCAACCATTTCAGATCTACCCGCCTCAAAATGACAGTAAAAACAAAACAAACTCTGGATGTTTGTAATACACGTCATCCAGAAAGACTTTTCCTGTTTAGGCAGGCAGTTCTTTAACATTTAAATTAGCTTGTATGCATTTGGCAGACGATTTTATTCAGAGTGACTTGCAAGGTATCCATTGAAAACTCTTCTGTTGTGCTAGTGTCATGCTCTACTGTTTGAACTACATTCTTGGGCAGAATATACTACATTGTGGGCGAGATAATAGTATATGTGAGACTATTAAAGGAGTGACTTGTTGCATTTTCTTGTATTAGTAATGACTAAGTGCCACATATTTATATTGGCACCAGTATTAACAGGTTACAGCCTTCATAGTGCTTGTGTGTGCAGTGTAATATGGAACTGAGCTTATTTCTGCAGTGTTCAGCAGAAAATATGTTGAAAATGCACTATGAACGTATTTATCTTTTGCAATATAGGCTTTTACAAGGCAACATAAAATAGAGCAAACTACTACCATTGAAAAAATGTTGTGGTTTGATCCAAGTTTCATAGTGACAAACACAAAGCTAACATTTTTTATGCAGTAAACCTGACTAAATCTAGATATTTTAGATTTATAACTATATTTTCGGTTCTGGATTCTGTAATGTGTAGTTTGCTTACTGTTTGAATGCAAATGTAATTGACCTTCTCATTTTAATTTGACTGCAAGATGATCATTTTTTTAAATGCTTTATAAAATGCTTGGGTGGATAGTCCACCCAGAATACTGTTATTTCAGTATTTACAGTTGAGGTCAAAAGTTTACATCCCCCTTTCACAATCATTCTCTGGTATTCCAGCATTTTTGTGTCTCTGAACCCTTTCCAACAATGACTATGATTTTAAGATCCATCTTTTTCACACTGAGAACAACTATTACAGAAGGTTCAAATGCTCAGTGATGCTCCAGATAGAAAACACAATGCATTAAGAGGCAGGGGGTGAAAACTTTTTGAATTTGAAGATCAGGGTAAATTTAACATATTTTGTCCTCTGGGAAACATGCAACTATCCTCTGTAGCCTCTGAAGGGCAGTACTAAATAATAAAAAAAAGATATTTAGGCAAAATAAGAAAAATGTACACATCTCCTTTCTGTTCAGAAGTTTTCACCCCCAGCTCTTAATGCGTGGTTTTTCCCTCTGGAACATCAGTGAGTGTTTGAACCTTCTGTAATAGTTGCATATGAGTCCCTCAGTTGTCCTCAGTGTGAAAAGATAGACCTCAAATCATAGTCATTGTTGGAAAGGGTTCTGATACACAAAAATGCTGGAAAACCAAATAATTTGTGGGATCTGAAGGATTTTCCTGAAGAACAGCGGGCAGTTTAACTGTTCAGGACAAACAAGGGACTCATGAACAATTATCACTAAACAAAAAACACAGCTGTGGATCATTAGGATAAGAACACGGTATTAAGAATCAAGGGGATGTAAACTTTTGAACCGGGTCATTTTCATAAATTCAACTATTATTTTTTCTTTTGGACTATATGTAAACATCTTTTATGTGAAATATCTTATTCAGGTCAGTACTAAATAAACAATAACATGCATTTTGTATGATCCCTCTCATTTTGGTAAAACAATTAACATTTTTAATGACTCTGAAAGGGGGATGTAAACTTTTGACCTCAACTGTATGTTTTTATGTTTAAATAGTGTTTTATTTATTTTTATTTTTTTTCAATTTTCAATTAATTTTTTTTTATATTAGTTTTTCCATTTAGCTTTAATGTCATTTAATTTAATTTCAGTTTTAGGTGTAGTAAATTTAGTGCTTCAAAGTACTAGATTTATAAAAATGCTGCCATAATAATAATAATAATAATAATAATAATTATTATTATTATTGTTATTATTATTATTATTATTATAATGATCTGTCATTGTCCCAACGTGTATGCACTTCTTTCTTATGTAGAACACAACAGAATATATTCTGAAGAATGTTGATTTCAATTGTATTTTTCTATTGTAAGTTCAAGTCAATAGGAACTGAAACTGTTTGGTTACCAACATATTTCAAAATATCTTCTTTTATGTTCCACAGAAGAAATTCAGCCATACAAGTTTAGAAAGTCATGATGTAAGAAAGAATTTTTATTTTTGGCTGAACTGTCCCTTTAATTTAAAAACACTTTATTTTCAGTAAGCAGCAGAAACGCTGCCAGCGTGAACTTTTGGCCTGCTGTCGCTGTTAATGTGCTGATTCACTTACATACTGCTTAAGCATGCAATGTGAAACAGGCCTAAGTTTCAGGATCTCGTGGTGTGGGCCTCTGGAGGGTTTAGACGGTGTTAAGTGATTCACTGGAAGAGAAGAGGGACACTGGGTGAGAAAGTAAGACGATGAGACGGATGGTTTTAAAGAGGTCGTAGAAGGTAAAGGGACCTAACTCATTGCTGACCCCTGCAGGCTTGCTGTCCGGCGCCTCTTAATCTCAATCAGCGAGGAACGAGGGTTCATTAGTCATTAGCGAGGTATCTAACGGCAGCCTCGTCCCATGGCTCCGCACTCATCTTCTGCTCCTTCCCTCCGAGGCTTCTTTCTCTCTCAAACGTGCTTTTTCCATCTGTCTCTCTCTCTCTCTCTCTTTCCTTGCCCAGCAGAATGATGACCAGCCGTGATTGTGCTTTGGAAACCTGTCTCAGCCTCCAGCTAAACTGCTCATCCATGACCAATCGATGGTAGTGTGGCCCATGGAGGAAGATTGGGAGTGTGTGTGTGGGCGCCTGGTCACCCGTGAGTGCATAAGTGCAGATCAGAGAAAATACCTTTAGGTTAAATTTCAATTCCATTGAGCATCATCTGTCCATCCCTTCAGCATCGCAGGTCCCCTCTGGAGCTCAGCCAACCTTTATTACTGAGCAAAAGAGGGAAACAGGCCTGTCACAGGCAAAGTGATAAAGCATCATTACCACACTGCAGAGGAGGAATGAGGGCAGCCTGCTCTGACACAACTCCTTTCATAAAGAGCTTCGCTCCAGCATATTGGACAGCCAGTCAAAGAGCTCCAGCAAAGAACAAAATGACTAGTCCGGCCAAATCCTATGCTGGTATTGACATACCCTCTTTCATTACACCCCACTGCGCTGTATTGCACCACAGGCAGGGCTCAGGCTCAGGCTGGTGTGACTTTACGGACGTTGCCATCGGATCTTTCACATGACAGACGAAATATTCCATCTTACAGAGCCAGTGCTTTGCACTGTAACATGATGAATCTGAATGATCTGGGCAGTAAAAGCATCAAGCTTCATTCAAGATGACTGAGCAAATTTGATTGTAAATGCTAAATTTCTATGGATTTCCTTTCATTGGCTGTCAAATTTAGTTGCAGTTTATTTTAAAAATAACAATTATATATAATATATATATATATATCTATATAGATAGATAAATAGACAGACAGATAGATAGATAGATAGATAGATAGATAGATTTATTCAAAAGCAAAAACTATATTTGGATTTAATAGTATTTTTTTTTTATATACTATACTAAAATACTAAATAAATAAATAGTAACAAAAGAAAATAAAAGGTATATAGTCTTCATAATAAAATGTGTTTTTACTTTTTGTGAATGTAGTTTATATTTTTGTAAAATTTATATTTTTGATTAATCCCAAATCCAAATGTAAGGTTTTAACCAAACCTGAAAAACTAAAAAAATTGGCTGTAACAAATTAGAGTACATTTGTAAAGTTGGTCTTTATATAATATAAAAATAGAAAATATAATAAAATAAAATACATAATAAAATATAATATAATAAATATATAATATAATAAAATAAAATATATAATATAAAAATATAATTTTTTCAGTGTAGATAGATAGTGTAGTGTAGATAGATAGATTATTATTGTTATTTATGTACCCAGTTTTCAAGAAAACTTAAGTATGTGTATATATGTATTATTTATATTTACGATTACAAATTATATTTACAATTACAAATTATATTTACGATTTGGCTCAAACCTTAAATTTTGATTTAGTATTAATCAAAAAATATTAATTTCCCAAAATATTTTTGAATAATATCTATCTATCTATCTATCTAAATCTGTCTGTCTTTCTGTCTGTCTATCTAGTCATGTTTTTTCTACTGTGGTAAAACTAATACCTATTTGAAGAAGTTTATTTAAAAAGTGTTTTTTTTTTCCTTTTGATTATCTGACTCTGAAGCACTTCAAAAAATGTATATTATAAGAAATTCTATAAAAAAAGTTCCATGTCCTAAATGATCTTGCAGAATTTCAGCACTCTAGACACAATAAGCGGAACCAAGTGCCAAAAGACTCGTCTGAAATTCACCAGCAAACATTCAACTGATTTATATCAGCAATACTTTTGTCTGTGATATTAGAATGCAGTCTTACAGACATACTGCTGCCATGGTTTGCTTCAGCCTCATAGCTTAACCACGGTGTGTGGCTGAAATACAGTCTTTATTTCTTCGTCCATATTTGTCTTCTCATCGTTTCAAGGCCATGAAGTAATGCACATTACTTTCCTCATTCAGTTCCGAGTAATAAATGTGAAGAATTGTGGGGAGATTTTATGACTAAGATCCATGGTTTTCTGTAGATGGCAGTATTAAGTCAAGCATTTTTCAGTGCATTGTGCACTTCCCCATGTCTGCCTGAAAAGAGTGTGCGACTGCATGTGTGGACAGAAAGTAACCTCAGAGTCTGTGTGTTTGTGTGTCCACACAGCAAGGGAAATTTTTAACTCAGACCGTAAACAAACAGTTTGAATGCCATGGCTTGTTAGAGTGTTTAACCAAAACAACTGTAGCATGAATTTAAAAATCTCAGTTTTTATGTAATTTCCCTTATTTATTTTATTTTTTTTTTATGAAAGCTTCAAAAATCTCCAAAGTCTTTGATGCAAATGTTTAAAGAGACAATCACGTAGGCTATTGTGACAGGATGACAAAAACGCTCTCTAACTATGCTTGCTGAATTTTAAGTTCAGCATTTTTATGTCTCTAGAGTCAGCTTATAAATATGACAGATAGCCCTCCTGGTGTGAAGAGGTGGCAAATGTCATATTTTAATTTCATAAAGGGCTGTTATGAAATTTGAGCTATTAAATCATCCTTAGTTTATCCCAAGTGCGAACGCGCACACATGTTGTAGGCAGAATTTCGCTTGGACGTGCTGTGCGCTGACAATCCCAGGATGTGCTGCTGTTATGCGGCTTACAGGTTAAATCGATTGTTTATTAATTTTTTTCGACTGAAGCAATTCATTTAACAAATAGCTGTCAATGTGAGCCGTGATTAACAATCCTTTCAAAACCTTAGAAAGCATAATTAAAGCCATTCCATTGTAAGAAATATTATGAACACATAATCCTGCTTTCCAGCTTCTTTCCATTTCATTATAACTCAAAACAAGTCTTAATTTAAGAAGCTCCAGCACTGTCTGTGTGCAGACTTTGAAACGCTCATGACAGATGCCACAACATTGCCTTCATCCTCACAGTGATTGGCTGCCGACTGGATGTTTTTTGCCATTAATATGCATAAAGTTGAACAGCATCTTACTTCTTGACAGCAACACTATTCAAATATTTGGCGAAATATTTGAAAATGTAAAAAGTGTTTGTGCACTTACAAATTAAGAATATCACTAACATATTCCAAACTAGGGATGTGCCCGAATCCGAATACCGTATTCGAAAAGGAAATGACACATAGCCTACTATGGAACTCCTAAAGGGAATAAATCTTAGATGGCAGTTGTATCGTTAAACTGCAGGCATCAGAGAACCACTATTATTATGCGGGACGTTGAAATCGCTTTTGAATGCGCGCTGGCATTTTACTTTCACTTTCAAGATTCGCAATTGCACCTACTCCGTTTGTACTTTGCAGTACTTACCACACATTTTACAAAATTAGATGTTTGTCAGTGGTCCTCAGGATCTGCAAATCATTCGTCGTCGTCCTATCAGTCATTTTTCCTTACTCTTTTTATGTGGTGAGTGAATTTTTAATGTGTTGTAATGTAACAGGCTATTGCTAGCAAGCGGCTAACCATGTCCCTTTAGTGGCTCCATAGAACATGTTGTTCATTTCCAAGCCTAATATGGATTCACAATTTGGGCAGAGCACTATTCCAAACTCGAGTTTAAAAAACACAAAACAAAGGTGCAATCTGTATCAGCGTGTATGTTGTATTATTGCACATTGCCCCCGCAAATGTGTGTGTGTGCCAAAATTCACAGAGGGTCCTGATTAAACATGGGTGTGATGTCAGCGGGGCACTGAGGTGTCATGTTCACACATGTGCCACTGGGCCTGTGGAACTTCAGCAGGTCCAGGAGGTTTGCTGTGAGCATCACAGCTATTGACAGGGCCAAAACCCTCCACGACGTCGCTAGAATAATTATTAGTACAAGGGCTTCGCGTTTTTGCATTAACCATTCTCTTTGTGTTCCTGTCTTGCTAATTAAGGTTAAAGGTGAGAAGATAGACTGAGAGAGTGCATGGAATGGTGATGCAAATCCCAACATGACAGAATATTCATTGACGCTAAGCAATGACGTCAGTTTCCTGAATATGGTGGTGCGGAGAATGCATATGACGTCATTTAATCTTGCAATATTGCAGTTAAGAACTTTTTATTATATTACGACCATATGTTTAGCTTTAAAACTACTGGTCATTTATACCCTTAAAGACCTCATAAAAACAAAATTAAAATCTGTGTGTGTCCATTTTTTTTAAAAAAAAAAAAACTGTGCTAGTGAATGTTGATAAAATAAATATATGGGAATATACACTACTCCCTCTTAACAATAGGCTCCAAAGGAATGTTTTTGCAGTGATGCCACAGAAGAATCATTTTTGGTTTCCCAAAGAACCTTTCAGTGAACAGTTCTTAAGAGAACCATTTTGAAGAAAAATCTAAAGAATCATTTTCCACTCGAAAGAACCTTTTCTACATTTGAAAGGTTCCATGCACTGTAAAAAATAAAAAGTTGAGTCAACTTAAAATATTGAGGTAACCAGCTGCAAAGCAATTTTGAGTTTATTCAACTTTAAAGGAGGGAAGTTGTGCCAATTCATATATAAAAGTTCACTAATACTGCTGGTTTAAGTTGGGTGAACTACCAGTCTTTTTAAAAATCAGTTGGCACAACTTAGTTCTTGAAGTTCAGTAAACTCAAAAAAGCTTTGCAGCTGGACGTTTAAGATTCTTCATGGAACCATTCATGCCAATAGAGAACCTTATATTTTTAAGAGTGCTGCACATATTCAGTGGAGTTGCTCACCAAGGCTGCATTTGGTCAGAAATACAGTAAAATGGTAGTATAGTAAAGTAATAATACAATTTAAAATAACTCTTTTCCGTAGTAATATTTAAAAAAAAATGTAAAATGTAATTTATTCCTGTGATGACAAAGCTAAATTGTCAGCAGCCTTTACTCCAGTCTTCAATGTCACATTATCTTTCAGAAGTCAGTTGTAATATGCTGATTTGGTGCTCAAGAAAGTGCTGATACACTTGTGATGCTTAATGTTTATGGTAACGTCATGCTTTTTAAAAATCTTTTTCTTATATCTTTTTATTCTTTTCAAGTAAAAAAGCTCAAAAGAACAGCATGTATAATTAAAATAGTACTCTTTTGTATGTTTTTTAAATTTAAATCTCATTATAAATGTTTAATGCAACTTTTGATCAATTTAATGCCTCCTTGCTGAATAAATATTACCTTTCTTTAAAAAAAAATGCTTAAAATTTAAAATTTAGTCAACAATATGGACCATTCTTGTTGCTCTGCACAGATTATGGCTCCCATCATTATTATGCTTTAGACCGGTTATAGCCGACGGTTTAGTTCAGTTGTAGTATGCCATACCAATTAGTGCATTTTTCAGATTTGTGTGTCAAAAGTACCGCAACCTCTATAATGAAGCCAGAGCAACATTTTTAATGAGGTTTGAATCACTGACATGCAATTATTTAATTACTGATGGTAAGATTTTGATACCTTTTCTCTCCGGAGTCTTAACAATATAGCTGCTTGACACTGGGCCTTGTTTAACTTGGAGAAACTGCAGTCCTTTTAATTGCTGACCTTTAAGAAAGGGCTGACCATTTTAAGAAGAAGCTCAATTACTCCACACTGGACCTCAGCACTTTATTATAGCTACCAAAAAAACAAAAAAAAACAAAGACACAGCTGAAAGCTCCACCGATAACAACAGCAACTTATTGTATGTGAGACTCCACTATAAGAAATGATTGTTACATCCAATAAATAATGCTGAAAAATAACCAAAGATATAGTACATTATCACATTTTGTGGTTTCCATAAAGGTATAGTTCACACAAAATGAAAATTTGCTTCAGATTTACTCAGCCTTACAGATTTGGAGAAATTTTGCATTACATCACTCACCAGAGAGTCTAAACAGCTGATTAAAAAACCAATCTATTAGTGTCTTGTGAAGTAATTTAAATGTCTCTAATGAAAAAAAAAAAAAAAATTCAAAAACCTACATTTTGAAGGCTGCAAGAACATCTTAATCTGGCAACAGTTTGAGAAGCAGATATTTAGAATATGACTTGCTATCTCCGTTATTCATCCTCATGTGGTTGCATGAGAATATAGGTATAGAGGTTAGCAGCGGAGAAGGAACTGAATTCAGTGTAAGTGGATATGAAAGGTTTTTGCCAAACACAGCTGTGACTATGCTGAAGAAAAAATGAGTGCTGCGCATAAAGCAAGTTTCATCCTGAAAGCCTCCGAACTGCTTGTGCTTTGGAGGGGGTCACTGCTGCGCAGGCACAAGTGCTTTCCCTGGAGCGAGCCATGGGCTGTGAATGTGTGGGCAGTCTACGGCAGACCCTGCATTCTGTGTACTGAAAACACAATCTTCAATAGATGTCTGCAGCATCTTCACATGTAGCCATGACCAGTGGAGTACAAACAGACTGATACACTAAACACTGATTTATCATTCAGAAAGTCACAGCATGTTAGGATGTGTTCAAAGCAAGATATGTCTTCTGGCCATGCACATGTATATTTTTTTCCTCTGCTGTCTCTACTACGAAAATCATTTTAATTCAGAATTTCATGTCCATGTATTTATAAGTGGGATAAGACAGATGCCCATTTTTATTTTAACTAAACACGAACAGGTTAAAAATGACTTCCATAGTTTTTTCCCCTACTATCAAAACCAGTGGCTACAACCTGTTGGGTTACCAACATTCTTTAAAATATCTTCTTTTATGTTATACACAAAACTATTCCTTAAATGTTTGCTGTACATTATCCCTTGAATCACTTGTTGTATTCCTCCATTCTAAGTCCCTTTGGATAAAAGAGTCTTTAAAAAAAAATAAGTGTAATGTAAATGTGTAACTGTTATGTAATCGTAACAGTCCCTTTTTTTGAATATCTATCTGTTGAATACGTAGCCATATGTATAATGTATGACTTCAAATATTCCATTGGCAGACACAGACAAAGGCAGCAACTAAAAACTCCTTTTTGTTTAGACGGAATGTTCATCTTCAGAACTGACCATTTTGGCTCAGTTTTTATGTTTTATCTACATTGCAATCTAATATCAACATAGCACAGGGATCCAGTATGAAATCGAATTTGCCTTGGGCTGTTATTGCTTGTTATAAGCCTACATGGGAAAGCTTGTGTAAATATGTCAGCAGTGTTAAAGGGCAGCCCTTTAATATGCAGTTTCGGTGACCTTAAACAATTTATGGGTTTCTCTGGTCAGTCATGCCTTTTGTGAATGGAATATAAATTCAATAACCAGGGTTATAATTAATCTGAACTAAATACTGTAAATTCTGCCTATGAACTGCCTTTTGCAGGTTGATGATGGCATTTAGCCTAACACTCCTTATCAGCAGGGGGCAAATTACAGAAGATGACACCCTCAAGTAAAGTGTAAACCAACCAAAGAGTAAGTGTGTTTAAAAGTAGCCTATATTATTTTAGTGGGATGCTCAAACCTGAGAGTAACTACAAAACTTAAGAGTGTGTATTTTCACCCAAATTATGTTAGTGCTCAAATGCTTATTAAACAATGAAACACAAACAATGTTATTATTTATCAGGTTATTTCAGACTTCGGGTTTGCATTTATGCCACGATTTGGTCAGTTACCCGGATAATTGTCCATATTGGCGAATACGTTGTTCTGCACGTTATGCTGTCTAAACCATGGAAAAAACATGTGAAAGCTGCTAAATCATATAGAGAAGGACTTTTAGACAGGAAAGGGTGTTGTTGACAAACTTAGGTTAACAGGTGGTAAAAATATGTATGAGCATTATTAAGATATTAGGCTAATATTTCACCTACCTGACTGGAAATGATAAAAACAAACACGGATGTTGTGAAGATTCTTGCCCTGGAAATCCTGGTTCAGTCTGGCCAACCACAAACACTTTTTGTCACACCTTTCCTCAGACAGTTTTTTGCACTCTTCTTGAATTGTTACAACTTTTGGCAGTCTATAGTATTCCAAATGTTTTCCCGGTCCGACCGATTAGTAAAGCCCAAAAGATGAAAATAATTGACTTTTCAGCAGCAAATAATCAGCAAAATATGCACGTTTTCGGTTCATTGGCATTGTTTACGTTCAGTGATGCCAGTATGGCCAATTGATGACACCTCATGAAAACACTATTATTTTTGTGGCATGTTCAAATCTGACAGTACCTATAAAATTTAAAGCGCGTATTCACTCAGATGATGTTCGCGAACTAAAATGGCGTTTGAGTGCTCAAATGCTTACTATTACACTTTATCGGGTTTGGAATTGTATGAGAGAGAACTTTGTTTATAGCATCTGTGAGATAGTTAACAGATTAAAATGCTAGGGCGCCAAAATAATATTTGTCTTTGCGCGGGATGAATCTCGCCAAATTGTGCATCGAAAATTATCGCTGCGTTCTTAAAAAAAAATTTGCGCATTGCTCACCAATGTTGCCTGAGCTACCTCACCAAACTACCCTGGTGAAAAAACCAGCATATGCTGGTAGGTATGTTTTGATGCTGGAATGCTGGTTAGGTAGTAGGTAGGTTTTGATGCTGGTTTAAGCTGGTCCTTTGCTGGTTTTTGCTGGTCATGTTGCTGGTCAAGGACCAGCATGAACCAGAAAAGGACCAGCATAAACCAGCAAAGGACCAGCTTAAACCAGCATCAAAACCTACCTAACCAGCATTCCAGCATCAAAACATAACTACCAGCATATGCTGGTTTTTTCACCAGGGATAGCCAGTAAATTTCAATCAAAGACTAAATAAATTCCAAGTAGTTTTTGCTTAATTAGCGCATTCCCCATGTTACGAACCCCTGCTTTCCTTGCGCTACGTCAGGTGCCTGGAAACCGATCAAAGTCAAGCTCACAGTGCGTTATTGTCCCCATCTATCCGCACACCCTCCGTCTCTCTCTTTCTCTCTCTCTCTCTCTCTCACTCTCTCACTCTCTCTTCGCTCACACTGTCGCCTGCAAGCTCATGTGTGCGTGCGCCTAGAAATCCATCTGAATGCGAGGAGTGAAGGAGGGTCGGTGCGCTCTGCAGACAAATTTCACTTGTCATTCCTGAATAACGGCACTCTACCGGAGGGCTGGAATCGGACTTCAGTAAAAGAAGTGCGGTGGCCTTCGCCCTCACTCAGCAACGATGTCCGAATATATCCTCACCTTACTCGTCATACTGGGATTCGGGGATGTATTCTCAAATGTTCAGACACTGAGGGACGCTGATTCAGAGCAAGGTAAGACAGACGCAGCAGCTCTACAATCAAACTTGCGCTCGCTGAGCATCCTATAGTCGGTCAGCGCATCTCGCCACGCGTGTAATGCCGCTACACGTAATGATGCGATGCGAGCATTTTCCCTAAAATGCTGGTTTGAATTGAATTGACAAATAGTCAGGTTGAGGTTGGAATGTTTCACTCGCGTGTTGTAGTAGTCGATGGTGTAAATTAGTTCCCTGTAGGTAGTGTACCAGTGGTGTGCTTGGATAGAACCAAAAGAGTATGAATAGGCTCAAGCCCTTATAATCATGTTGTGATTTTTGAGACGGAAATATGTGGTATGTAGAAGGATATAGAGTCAAGATATATTGTGAAAATAAAGCAAAAATGTAATAATTTGTTCGGTAAAAATGACATTTTAAACGCGTAAAAAAAATTGGCTTTTAACTGAGAAATGTAGTCTACATTTTGCAGCGCATATATTTAAACTAATATAACGATTAAATTGTTGTTACTAGTATGAGTCGTCTTAGAATTTGTACCATAAGAGACATTTTCAGAATTCCTTGCATTATATAAAAAGTTAATTTGCTCTGATTTTTGTTATCACTTATGTACACTGGCGTGATTTATATTGCACTGTGCTGTTTAGGAATAGTTTATTGCGTTAGTTTGTATGGGTGTCAGTGCTCCTATTTTATTATTGGTCAGTAGTTGCAAAAGAGTAATTTTGTGCTGAACTCAAATGAAATCATCATGTGACCTTCTGTTGGAGCATCTTTCAGATTTTAATAGCTGTCCTTTAATGCCTGAAACATAATCAGTGTATTGTTTTATCATAAAGTTCTGGCAACTTCTAATCACTATCTTCAAGTTTCTCGAATATAACAATGTCTTCCTTACATGGTTTGCATAAGGTAAGCTTTTGGCTGAAGAGTAGCATTTGTGAGTGACACTGTCAGAGAAATCTAAATCAATAAAGGCAGATATTAATGAATCTTGATGTGGGGATCAATGAGTCTTGAACTAGTTGCAGGGTTTTTGTTCACTTGCAGCAAATCCCTGTTCGCCGTCGGATTGAGATGAAGCAAAGATTGTCAGCTTGTAGCACAGACAAATCTGTCAAGATTGTTTTCCCCTTGTGCTAGACGCGAGATGAAAAAGAGATTCTGGTTTCAAGTATGATATTTGAATGCATATGCAATATAAAGTACAACTAGGCTGTTATTGGAAGGTTGTCTTTTATAACCAAAAACAGCATTTGTAAACAAAAATGGTCTGCAGAGTTTTGCCTACTAGATTTCTTTTTTAAATCAACAGGTAATAGTGTATCATAATTTGATCAATTATTCAAAAGTATATATACTTTAAACATCCATGTTTTGTTATGTAACATGACCCTTCGATCGACAGCTCTTTAAAAGACATTTTAAACCATTCAGGGTGTTTTGTTACATCTAAACCATCATAAATAATTTACCTTTGACTGTTAAACGTAATTCTACATGACCGTTCACTTTATATGTCATGGTGTTTTTTATTTATGACAACATAAATTCAATGTGGCTGCAAGTCTTGAAGCACATAGTGTATCTTGAATATCTTCTTTTATTATCATTTATTGCAGACGTATGTATTATTTTAAACATATGCATTTTCCCCCCTTGTGATTTAAAGAATACTTCATGCATCAAAGGGTTAAGCTGAAAGAACTTCTTAGCACACGTGCACTAGATCTTTCTGTCTCGTCGTCCAGGTGTGTTCGCAGAGAAAAAGTGCTATTTTCAAAAGCTGCATATTCATCATATCAGATGAATGTAAATGTCACGGTGCCCTGCAAAGAGATTATCTGAATAGTTGTACTCAGGCTTGTGTTCTCCTGCTAAGTGCTTGCATTCAGATCTGCATCGTATGATACTGTGTCCTAATTCTCAGCACTGCTCATTCACTTATCACACATTATAAAAAAATGATGACAATCGCAGCAGAGTCATCAGTGTGGTTGTGACATAAGCTCTCTTAGGATGCTTGATAAAACCGCAGTTTCCACAGTCTGTTTAGTGAACCTTTAATCATTGTTTGCCATCTAATCCAGTGTATCGCAGCCAAGAGTTTACAGCACCGGTGCAGGCAGATGGAAAGGCATCATTGAAAAGTAGTTTACTCAAACCACACTTCATTATATCAAACCCTCTTTTATCTTACCGGCGACTCTCGCTTCAGATATTTATCGGCTATTATAAACAGTTCAAGGTTGCTGCAAATGTTTCCCCCTTTAAGAGAGCATAGCGTGCCCCAAAAAGCAGGTTAAGCACTATCCTTTCGTAATGAAATCGGGAGGACGCCCCCAGAGCCTAATTAAATGAGATTATATCTAGGCATGCTGTGCTGGCTTATTGTCCAACTGTGATTTTTACCTGGTATTGAAGGAAAGTCAATAAAGGCACAAACAGTGATTGTTTAAATGACCCTGAGTCATGCAAAGGCAATGCTGATCTGTTACACACTACATAGGGGAAATGATTTTGAGAAACATAAGGAAAGGGCAGATGTCATTGCTCTGTTACGAAACCTACGGAGCTGCTTACAGAGGCAGTATTGTAGGGCATGATTGTAGCACTCCAGATGTGGAGGCTGTTTTAAATGGTAAGCAACTTAATTACGATGGCTTCTTTGATGAGTTTTCACCAAGTTTTTAAAGCAGCAGTTCGATGGTGTACTGAGGCTAGCTAAAGTAAAAAAAGATAAAAGTTATGAGAATATTTTGATTGGAAATTAAAATAAACTTTAAAAATGTTGGAAAAAATTTCAAATCGGTCACTTATGAGGTTCAGCAATGGTTTGAATGCTTTCTTAAAGGGATAGTTCACCCAAAAATGAAAATTCTGTCATTAATTACTCACTCTCATGTTATTCCAAACCTGTAAGACGTTCGTTCTTCTTCAAAACACAAATTAAGCGCTGATGAAATCTGAGAGCTTTCTGACCCTGCACAGACAGCACGAAGGTCAGTAAAAGAATGTGAATGAAGCTTAAAGGGGTCAGGGGATGCAAAGTTCACTTTTACATGTTGTTTGAACATTAATGTGTGTTGGCAGTGTATGTACAAATCTACACTATAATGATAAAAATGCATTCAGTGGTTTTTAATTAATCTGTAAAAATAATATCCTCTTTTTCAAATCGAGCCATTCTCAGATGCGTCACACTGACAGAGGCCCCTCCCACGATAGTTGATTGACATGAGCGTCTTTCCTCAGATTAGTTGAAACAGTGCAACCTCCATTGTTTCAATGCCGGAGCAGGGATGTAAGTTAGACAAGAATATCTCTGATTGAGCGATTGAGGTGTTGTGTTGCTGGATGTAATAATGAACATAGTGGTCGTCATTTACTCCCGACATCTGAGCCACTGAAGATGCAGTGGATTACCTTTGTTTGTGAATGGAATGTGCCTCCCGATCTACATAAATCCGTCTATGTTTGCGCAAATGATTCGTGATCCAGCTTCACTTACAGCAGAAGTGAGTATAAGGGTTTTTTTTAATGAATCTTTGCAATCACCTTTCCTAATAATGTGTATAACGCGGCTAAATGCAGCTAAAGTAAACAGGCTCCTCACTCCACAGAGAGAAGAGAGGGGCGGGGCGAGCCGAGCTCATTTGCATTTAAAGGAACAATCCCTTAGAATGGGATGACTTTTGCAGAGCTCATTTTGACAAGGTAAAAAGGGTGTAGTTTTACACATCCATTGAGAATTTTTGACCAAAATATATTATAGACTTTCCATTAAGACCCTAAAGAATCATATCAACTTGTGGAAAATGGGCATCCGATGACCCCTTTAATGACATGAGGTGAGTAATGAGAGAATTTTCATTTTTGGATGAGCTGTCCCTTTAAGGCTAATTCACAATGCCTAGACAGATACCAACCAATGAAAACAGACACGTTCGTCTGGCTTTGTCAGATCTGTGTTTTACCTCTGTCAGCATCTGTTGCCATTGGTCAGTGTTTGTCGGGTTGTGGAGTGTCTGAGAAATGACGTACTGTAATCTGGTGATTATCAACACGGGATGGCACCTGCCAAGTGTGAATTAGGTTTTAGAACAGGGTTGTGGTTGCACACCACTTCCACCCTCAAAAGGCTGACCTTCTCAGGTTGGTCTGCATTTATTTTCATAGGTGGTTTGTGCGTCAGCATCTGGAAAGTTTTGCTTTAAAAAAGTGTGTTTTTTATATGTGTATATATATCTGTCATATGGAACTCATTTACAGGCTGTTTCTGTGTATAAATCCATGTTTCAGCTTCAGGTGTTTCCTCCTTCCCAACTAGGTAATTGGTCCAGTGGTCTCGGTCTCAGGCAGAACATTAAAACAGCCTGCCTGGTGGATGACCTTACAATTATCCATGTGATACTCTATAAATGAGAAGCAATAAGGCATGCTAATCCCGAGCCAAAGCACTTGCTGAAAAGGGGTTTAAAATGACAAGGGAGATGACAAAGCAAAGCACTTGGGTTCTGGTAAGAGCGATAGCCTTGCGTCTGGAAGTGTGATTCATCTAGCACCTGCGTGGCAGGCTTCATTGTTTTTGTTGGCGTTCTATTGCACGCCCCATTTGGTTCGATTGAAGTTCAGTTGAAGTTGGCCACACATTCAGCTGAGTCATTAAGTGTTCTGACCTTTTGACGGATCGAGTGGTTGTGGCTGAGCTTTGTTGGAGCTAATCCTGCAATGCACAGGTAGTCTGCTGGCCTATGACATCATGTGCATCTGTATTTTATGTTGACATGCTGGAAGCAGCTCTGTGGAAGCTAATGGAGAAGGTCAAAATGTTTTATTGTACGACAGGGTTTTCCATCTGGTCTCCAGGGTCTGAAATTAACTTTTTGCCTCCCTTGCCAGTTTGAATTGAGAATTTTCCAGCCATAAATATATTTTACACTAAACTGTGTTTAGCATTTTCTTTAAATTTAAATTAAAATAAATATTTTTGTCAGCCCTGTGATGGTTTGGCCTTTGACTGTGTTTCCCCAAATGGTTTGGAAAATGGATGGATGGATAGATGGAGATATTGTTTTGTTTTCTGTTCATATTATGACAAATACTGCAAATCTGTCAGTCAGAGCATCATATACACTAATCTAAAAGAATAACAGATATGAAGACATCTGTACATCAGTGACAATCTAACTAGCATTATTACAATTTGATTTAAATAGATACTGTACATGTTCTTCCACTGTTCACTGAGATATTTCTTAAAATATGTTTCAAAGAAAAAAATCTTACTGTTTTGTATGGCTAACCATTAGTCAATGAGAAGAGGCTTGGTCGACCAAAATTTTATTAGTCGGTTAGTCGCAGAAAAAAAAAATCACAGGAAGTGGCAAAGTCACGCAGTGCTTGAGGACAGATCATTACCGGCTGGTCTATGTGGTAATACAGTACACTCTTAAAAATAAAGGTGCTTCACAATGCCATAGAAGAACCTTTTTTGTTTAAATGGTTCCATAAAGAATCTTTAACATCTGAAGAACCTTTCTGTTTTACGAAAGGTTCTTTGTGGCGCAAGAAGGTTCTTCAGATTATAAAAAGGTAAGAAAGAGATGGTTCTTTGAAGAATCTTTGACTGATTGGTTCTTTGTGGAACCAAAAATGGTTCTTCTATGGCACTTTCTCTTAAAATACTCTGTCATTTTTGCTCATACAGATAAAAGTAATGCATCTTTTGAATCTGTAAAGACTCTACGTTTGTTTGTGTGCCTTTAGAATAACAACGAAATGTTGTGCTTTTGTAAAATAATTAAAGCAAACAGGATGCGCTTTCTGCTGTTTTCAGTCTCTGTAAACAAGAGTGCAAAACTCCATGTATTCTTGTCTTACAGACATGAAAAATATATCTATACAGAGTGAAATATCTACATTCAAGCGAAGAAATTCAAATAGAAAACATTCTCAGATTATATAATCCATATAAAACATGCATACAAGTGCATCACTACTGCGTTGACTTCATCTCTTAAGCCTAAAACAAAGAAAGCGCTAATTTATCAATAATTTATTAAAATGTTAATGCAGCCTCCTTACTGTTTTTTCTTCATAATTATTATGTCTGCCGGTGCACTGTGGCAAACTTTTTTGTGTGCGCTTGAGCGCTTATTCAGCTATGTAGGCAATTAAAGGCTCATTATGATTTATGTTTTATTGATAAACGTGCGACTAATAGTCGACTAATGCTAAAAATGAACAACTAGTCGACCAGAAAAATCTTAAGTCGAGGAAAGCCCTACTGTTTTGGAACAATATAAGGAATTATGATAACGAAATTTTAGCTTTTGGTAACTATATCCTTTTATCAACGTTTATGATGTTGCAGTTCTATAAATTGTCAATTGCCAACTAAGTCTGTTATATTGCTGCCAAAGCTAATTTGTACTTGTATTGGGCTCTCTGAGTGTTAATTTTTGAGCCTGTGTCTTAGTAATCAGAAATAGCATAGAAATCAATGAGTACTTGAAATGTATTCATGTCACAGTGGCCGCTGCTCAAGCAAAGAATTTTTGGATGCTTTTAATAGCACAGTCAAGAGAGTGCATATGTTGTTATAGTTTGTGGATTTATGCACCCGTTTTAATTGGATCTGGACGTCTTTGCACCTTTTTCAGAAAACAGACTGTCAGCTGTTGGATGTGGTAAAACACATGGTGGCCTGTTATCGTGGGCGAGGGCTTGGTGAATTACTTTTGGACTTGGGTGGAGACCCGTGTGTGTTTTTGTGCTTTCTCGCTGTTGAATTAATTATTCAGAGGTTTGAGATTAAGCTTTTTGTGAAATGTGCAGCATAAGTAATGTGATTAATGAAGCAGTGGATCATCTTCTTCTTCTCTATTTTTTTTTTTCTCTGTCTCCTTTTGTCTTTCCACTTTTTGTCTTTAGTGAAGGGGTACCAGTAATTGTAAAACATTACTAGAATACATGAAAAAGATTCAATTAGAATATGACAAATCAGAGGCAACGCGTTATCGGTATGAAATAATTTATCAGTCTTTGCTTTATTCTGAAGACTGAAAGATTAGCAAATATTCTTAATGAGCAAAACAATGTGTTTTGTGAAAAGCAGAGGAAATTAAGAATTTTTCTCTTGATAACAGCAAATGCATAGACGATTGCTACTTTGCATATGAAGAATTTTGCATTTTTATGTAAAAATAAATGACACAGCAACAGGTATTGAAACTGAAATAAAGAAACTAGAAAATAATTCAATTATGGTGTGTCTACACTTGGCTCAAATAATATGCATGACTTTTGACAGTATGCAAATGGTCTAAATGTGTTTTGGTCTGAGTACATTTGGCTTTAGGACTGCTGTGCGGTTCGTTTATAATATTGTGAGCCGTATAGAGGTAATGATGACACACAGAGAAAATGATGAGCTGCTTATTTTATTTCTGTGGAGATAACAATGAGGATCATATTATATATAAACTACTCAGAGACTCTCAGAGGTCTTCAGTGTTCTGTGCAAATGAAGGCTCGAGGGTTTAACTGGACCACCTTGTAATGCTGCATGAAAGTCATGAAATTACATTAGAAATATAATACTTATGTGTAAATGGATGTGGCCCAAGGCTCTTAGTAGATTAAAAATGTATTTCAATTAACCATTTTTTTTTGTACGTTTGTATGATTAATCAAACATAATTCAAGTTGCTGAAATTTACTCTAAATATGTATTTTTATATCAAATTATATTACAGTTCAAAGGTTTAGGTAAGTAAGTTTTTTTTGTTTTTTTTTCTTATTCATCTTTTTATTCAGCAAGGATATTAAATTGATTTAAAGTACAACAGGAAAACATTTATAATTTAAAAGAAGAGTTCATTTTCAAATAAATGCTGCTCTTTTAAATTTTGTTCATCAAAGAACACTGAAAAAAGTATCATGGTTTCCACAGAAATATTAAACAGCGTGAGTGTTTTCAGCATTGATAATTAATCAGAAATGTTTCTTAAGCACCAAATCAGCATATGTGACCCTGAACCACAAAACCAGTCTTAAGTCGCTGGGATACAGAAAATCATTAGGATATTAAGTAAAGATCATGCTCCATGAAGATATTTTGTAAAATTCCTACTGTAAATATATCAAAACTTTGATTAGAAATATGCATTGCTAAGAACTTCATTTAGACAACTTTAAAGGCGATTTTCTCAATATTTTGATATTTTTGCACCCTCAGATTCCATATATTGAAATAGTTGTATCTCGGCCAAATATTGCTCTACCCTAACAAACCATATATCAATGGAAAGCTTATATATTCAGCTTTCTGAGATGGAAATCTCAGTTTTGAAAAATTGACCCTTATGACTGGTTTTGTGGTACAGGTTCATATATGATAATGATTTTTGAAGGTTTATGTGACCTTAAAGACTGGGGTAATGACTGCTAAAAATGCAGATTTGCATCACAGGAATAAATTAGATTTAAAAATATATTAAACCAGAAAACTGCTTATTTAAATTGTAATAATATTTTGCAGCACTACTGTTTTTACTGTATTTTTGATCAAATAAATACAGCTTTAGTGGCCATATAATATTTTACCAACCATATATATCAAGATACAGGTTTATATTTATTTATTTTTAATTCATAAATTTTCTCAAAACTAAAAAAAAAAAAAAAAGGAATGAGGGGAAAAACCTGTGTAGGTAGAAAATGAACTGAGATCTCATCACAGCTAAACTGAATGCAAAACAAATCTTTTATTGGAAGTTGCTACAGATAAAACATCTGCTAAATGCGTAAATGTAAATGTTCAAAAAGAGACTTGAAACTGTGAATACTAAAAGAACTGGTTACTTTGTTCCATTTTTTGGTCCACTTAAAGGGATTTGACTTTCATTCTATTAAAGAGGATTCAACGCCCTTAGAAATGGCATAAGGGTTTAGACAGTTTAAAACTAAGGCTAGACTCAGAGCGCTGAATGCAGACAGTGGACCAGAGCTGCCAGACAGTTTTATCCTGGGGCTAAAGTATGACTATAAGTCTGACAGCCAGAGTCCAGAACAAGTAGTTGGTCCACCCTTATGAGATGCCTCATAGTTAGCATGTACCTTTGGTTCACTGTTGAATCTTTAAAAAGCAACATAACATTCATGACTGAAGACTGAAGACACATCATGACTCACAAAGTACGACCAAAGGTTCTTTCAGCCTATGTGACAGACTCTGGTTTTTAAAGTCTTACCACATAAATAAAAACTTGTTTTGCGCAGGCTCCTGTAGGTGCCCTGTGGATATTAGTGGTTTACTCACTTGACATATGGCGAACAAAGCCACACACCCAGAGAAAGAGAGAGAGAGAAAGAGAGAGAGAGCCCAACCCGTGGCCAGAGGAGCGTCTGAGAGAATGTCTCTTCCAAACTCCCCTACATCATGCCTGCTGTTGTGGCAGTGATTTAGGACCGCCAAACCAGATTAAAAGGCAACTGTCCCAGCTGCCACCTGGCATGCAGCTATAGGCTGAAAGGCTGATGCTGGAATGTTTTAAAAACCCATAAAAGAGCCTAATTCTTCATCTGTGCCTCATTCAGAAGAAAGGCATTCGAAAGTTGGTTTGATTTAGTTTGAATGGCTTTTAACATACTTTGATAGAACAAATTATTTGATTTCAGTTAATTACCACAAACTTTGGTTTGTAACCCAGCTCAGCAGGACTTGTGCGGTGATCTACTCTCCGTGCAGTTTCATGCAGCTTGCGTTCTCTTTGTATTTTGCATTTGAGTAGCAGCAGGTTTCTGAAGTAAAAATCCAGTTTTTTCTCTTTCAAATAAATTGTTTAACAGTAGAATTCTTGGTTAAAACTATACTACCAGTCAAAAGTTCAGGCTTGGTGAGCTTCTTAAAAAATATCTTCTTTAAAAATCTTACTGTTCAAAAAAACTTTCACTGAAAGTTCTAATTTTAATTAATTGTAATTTATTAATTTAAAATTGTAATTAATTAATTAACCATTAATTATATGGGGGGAATTGGGGGAGAAAATGAACTAGAAAATACTTCTAGAGGATGAGGAAAAAAAAAAAAAAACATTCACAGATGAAAATTTACCCACCCTCAGGCCATCCGAGATGTAGATTTCTTTATCTGAGTTGATTTGGAGAAATTGGAGTTGTGTGGATTACTTGTGAATTAATGAGTGTGCAAACACCTGATAAAATATCACATTCTGATGGCACCCATTTACTTCAAAGGACCCACTGGTGAGTGATGTAATGCTAAATGTCTCAAAATCTGTTCCAATGAGGAAACAAACTCATCTTGGAGTAAATGTTTAGTAAATCCTTTAAAAAGAATGTTTACCCATTCATATCCCAATCTACTTAAAATTTTCATGTTTAGTGCAGCACATAACTATAATACTGTTGATTAAACTGTCTAATACATAATTATCGGGAAAAAAAGTACTTTTTCCCTGTTTTAACAGAAAAAAATAGCCGATATCAGTACTTTTTAAGGTAAAAAAACAAAACTTGATAGTTTGAAGTCAATTGGTAAAATTACATAATATCACATAATGAAATATACAGTTGTAAGATTAAAATATGCAGTTATATGTAAAGTATACAGACACCAATCCAGTACCACCTGAAATATTGTCACTTTTTTTTTTTTTTTTACAGTGAATTTCTGGTGACCACAGCTGCTGATTTTATGCTGTAATTTAACTTTTTTTCTCTTTTATTTATTTATTTTTAACAATGTTGTGTGTATACAGTGCAGTTCAATTGTCTAATACCACATGGAGATATGGCACTCAAAATCTAATTTTAAAACTTAAAACTAATCTAAAACTGAAATTCATGTAGTATTTACTTCTCATATTCACTCCTATTGTTAGGTTGTATATAATATAAATATATAAATATAAATACATCTACTGAAGTACATATATAAATATATCTACTGAAAATGTTCATGTTTAGTGCAGCACATAACCATAACACTGTTGATTAAACTAAAAAAAATCTGTATTGTCTGTATGACCTTACTAATTGGGCAGTCAGTTGTTACATGAGTCCACTTAACTATTGTGACCTATCCCTTATTTTAAATGCATTATGTGTTAATGGTATGCAATTTAATGCATGTAGTTAACTTTCCGTCTTGTTTGGTTCTGAAGTCCTTTCGGCAACAGCATAATGCACTTTGCATCTCCTGTCTGATTGTTTATGTTCACCAACTGCTCTGGTCTGTCACACCTGACTTCTTTCTGTTTCTGACTCTTTTTGTTCTAATTAGATACATGCCTGCTTGTTTTTGTTCCTTTTCTTTCTGTGCTGGCGAAGTGCATTCACCCTCTCTGCATCTCTGATGCGCCTCAGCGCTCTGTGAAAGCACAGGAGATAAAGCACTCAGCCTCCCAATCCCTGACTGTCTTTCACTTCCAGTGCTCGCTGCTGGATAAATAACAGTCATCTGAAATGTTCTTCAGTACTCAGTCTCATAATGTACAAAACAGAATGGAGGGGAAGCTAAAAGAGAAGATGAAAAGCACCAACCCTCTACAGTTTCTGTTTAGTAGTTTATAGTAGGTGAACATGACATTCGTATTTTTGGGGCACAGTTTTGGATTGGGCTAAGTCCTGCTAATTTTGGAACCAGTTAGGTAAATGTCTTCACAAACCAGGTAAAATCTTAATTTTGACCTACACTTTTGTTGTGAGAGAAAGGAGGATTTTGGTAATTCAGCTTAGACCATAAGGGCTTGTATGATTTTTTATTATTATTATTATTATTATTATTTTTTTGACCTACACCTTTTTTTTTTTTTTGGATAGGGTAAAGTTATCATGTTTGTTTCTTATATCGTCTGTCTGTGATGTTTGACTAAACAATATTTATAGTTTTTACAGATTAATCGCATCCAAAATAAAAGTTTATGTTTACATGCTATATGTGTGTGCACTGTGTATATTTACACACACAAACACACACTTATAAATTACGGAAAAATATTTTATATTTATATATAATCTAAATTATATAGTACAAATATATATATATATATATGTATATATATACATATAAATAGTATATGTATATGTATATATATTACACACAACAGTACACACATATAGTATGTAAACAAAGTTTTATTTTGGATGCGTTTAGTTGCGATCAATCATTTGACAGCCCTAAAAAAAATACAAAAAGGTTATGGTTATCAGTACATTTTAGGGTGAAAAAAAAACAATTGGTAAATTAACATATCACATAATAAAAAAAAATACAATTGTAAGATTAAAATATGCACTTATAAGTAAAGTATACAGACACGAATCCAGTAACACCTGAAATATTGTCACTGTACTTTTACAGTGAATTTCTGGTTCTGATTTCAGTTCAAATTTCTTAGACCACATGGAAATGTGGGACTTAAAATGTAATTTAAGCTGAAATTCATGTAGTATTTACTTTTTGATTTCTCCCGGATTGTTAGGTTGGTAATTTTAATTAAACAAACATATTAAATTACTGGTACTGTTGGTGGTAGTAATTTTGGATTACAATCAATAGTTCAACCCAATAATGAAATGTCATCATTTACACACCGTCCAATTATTTTAAACCTGTATGAATCTTTTCTTCTGCTAAAGGAGCTAAAAGAGAAGTCCACTTCCAGAACAACAATTTATAGATAATTTACTCACCCCCTTGTCATCTAAGATGTTCTTGTCTTTCTTTCTTCAGTCATAAAGAAATTGTATTTTTGAGGAAAC
Organism: Labeo rohita; assembly: GCF_022985175.1. NCBI lineage: Eukaryota > Metazoa > Chordata > Actinopteri > Cypriniformes > Cyprinidae > Labeo > Labeo rohita. Next base: position 24,586,314 of record NC_066877.1, read on the forward strand.
ATTTCAGGATTTTTCTTTATATAATGGACTGCTATGGTGCCCCGAGTTTGAACTTCCAAAATGCAGTTTAATGCCAAATGCAGTTGTAAATGATCCCAGCCAAGGAAGAAGGGTCTTACCTAGTGAAACGATCGGTTATATTCATTAAAAAAATACCATTTAAGTACTTCTTAATCTCAAACGCTCGTCTTGTCTTGCTCTCCCTGAACTCTGTGTATTCTGGCTGTATTGTATTGCTTCTCAAAACTAGCCCAATCGCATTCCGGGGGGTAAATATCACGTTAGTGGGGTCGTTTCAACCCACGGAGTTGAAAAAACAACCTGCGCCAACAGTGAAAATGCAGTCCAATTCTGCAGGAAAACTGTGGGCTTGGGAACACTTGTGCAGTGCACTGTCATACGGAAGTAAATACAGAGGACATAAAGTAATGATTATGTGTTTATTTATAGTGTGATCTGCCAAAGAAGCAGATGTTGATCTAGAGCGATGTAAATGTTACATGAATTCCAGCATGAATTTCTTCATTGCAAAACATCTGACCTGTGTCAAATTTATAATCCATATATGGAAGCGGCACAAATCGGAATTGAAAAGACCTGATTCCATGTGGCATGTGCTATTCACACTCTCATGAGAAACAGATCTGAGTCACATGTGAGCAAAACAATTGGATTTGGGCCACATTTGCTTACAGTGTGAATGTAGCCAAAAATACTATTTTTAAATAAATACTATGCAGTATACAGAATACTATACAGAATACTTTTTTGGTTAAGTCTAGACTCCCTATTCTCACCATATATTCTTTTGGCTAACTGTAATTGTATACAAAGTCTGTTTTGGTTAAACCAATGAAAACATCCAAATGGATGTGAACAGCGATTGTAGCATTTCAGCCAATTTGATTCTGGCAATTTTCTGTAGGCCTGTTGATGCATCATAAGTCACCTGTTATGTTTCCCCCACTGTAATTAGGGAACAGAAAAACAAGAGGCTAAGAGAGTTTAATACATCCAGCCCGTCGTTTCACACTGAGCCACGGCGGCTATGCCACAATGTGAAAATGGGCTTTCTTTATGTAGCTTTTTCATTCCAATGGGATCCCTGCTTTTGGCATCGGTGCCTGTCACTTGCTATTTATCTCTCCTAAAGGCAATTAATTTCTTTGAAACCAAGAAGTCAAAGCCCTCTGGCTTAACAAGCCAGCACAGGTGAAGGAAACCAGCTTAGCAAAAATGCCTCAGCGAGGCAGCTTGTGGTTGCACTTGGTTTCTAAGGAAACAAAAACTCTTCAGCAGGGGATTAATTATTATCAAGTAGCCCTTAAAATCAATTGTAATGCCTGCATTTAATGTTGAGGTTGATTAGTAAATGCAGTCTGTTGGAAACAACAGATTGCCATGAAAAAAAAAGAAGAAAGAAATGCCTGGTGGGTCATTCGTTGGCATCCCATGGCTTTGAAAACCACTTTGTAGTGCAACTCTTTCAAAATGTGCTGTTACAGATACCGCATACTGATTATGTTACATTTGAGTGTTTGATCATTTAACAAATCATTTTTTGGAGTTTGGATGGGTTTAAAAACAACTGCTTTGTAAATACTTTGTTCTGTTTTGACCACAAATATCAGATTTTATTTATTACGAATGATTGTCCCTTTTTTGCAATATTGTCTTAAAGCCTAGAGGGAGTAGCAGAATCAGAAATTGAACACTGAGAGAAGCACAAGGTAAGCGGACATCTCAACATGGCAGTTTCAGAAATGATTTGCCTTGGATGGAAGAACGTGGATAATGCTGTCATGCTCCCTGCTGATTGACAGGACAGGAGGGACCTGAACTTCATCAAATGAAGTGTGCCGCAGCGGCTGGAGTCTGTGCGGTGTTGAAGTCATGGGTCGACTGCTGTTTTTGATTGCTCAGCTGTCATGCTGACTTGTCTGACACCGAGTGGAGAGGTCAGGCTTTGACTTTTCCTCACTACGTGATCTGGATCCAAGAGTTGAGCCCTTATTTTAGCTGGTTAACAATGAGTTTGCTGGCGTATCTGGACAGAGACGTCTGGGAGAAACAAATAAGTAACACCATGTCCTTAACAGGCCACACGGCGAGATACTGTGCAAATGCTGCACGAAGTACAAGCTCTCTTTCTTTGTGCATGCTCTGCTGAATTAATATTTTCATTAAATAGTGGAATTTTGAATCTCTTTTTTTGTTGGCCCACACCCAATTTTCAAACTTTCAAATCCCCCCTCCCCCATCCCCACCAAGAAACACTTAGAAAAACACAAAAAAGTCAGATAAAAGCAGAAAATCCTTTATTGTCCAATCTTGTTAAACACTGAGATTTGAAATACATGACAACTTAAAGAGACTTGCCTTCACCATAGGAAAATTTGCTGTTTCTTCTTTTTTAAGTTTCACAGTCAAGAAGTCTCTCAAAGGTTGTTTTTGGTTGTTATTTATTTATTTATTTATTTTTTTGGATCTCTATTACTAAACTTGCAGCAGTAAAATATGTGAGAAACCCATTTTAACCTCACAGAGCTTTGAAAAAAAGGCAGAAGTAGTACAAATAGCAATAAGTACTACTTACACTAAGTAGGGCCCTATGAAATCTGTTTTTATTTTTTCCCAAATTCCGTTTTATTATTTTCCAAATTCCGTTTTTTCCGCTTTCTGTTTTTTTAAATTTCTTTTACATTTTTTTGTAATGGTTAAAGTACATTTTATTTATAAAAAAGCAAGTCTAATTAAGTAAAATTATGAAACTTGTACAATTTACCATCAATTTATTAAAAGTTGATGTTAAATTATTAACAACAATTACATGTTTAGGACCCTATAAAATATTTTATTTTTTCTCACCTTCTGTTTTATTGTTACCAAATTCTGTTTAAGCATGTCTAATTATTTGAATGCATAAAAACAACTTAATTTATTAAAATGTATTTTTACAAAATGTGAATTTTTCTTGTTAACAAATGAAGGCATTAAATATGAATTTATTTTATCTCTTAATCAATGTATTTTTTGGCAAACAAAGTTACTTTTAAAAATGAAAACATGGAAGAAATATTATGTGATTGTTCCTTAATCAAATAAAGTTTTAACAATTTTAGTAATAATAGTAGTAGTATTACGCACATTCTACTAAACAATAGTAATATATGTCTTCAAGTTAAACCAAAATTTTATTTTAACGGGTTGCCGTGAATACCTTTACATTTCTGTGTGTATATGACATGATGATAGTTTCTCTCAAAAGAAATGGTAAAATGTTAATGAAGAAACTTCAGAGCAGTTCTGGAAATGTTGTTCATGTATTTATGTCCTCATCTGATGAGACGGCAGACACTGAAATCACTGCAAGCGTCGCACACTTCAGTCTGTGTGTAGTAAAGGAAACCATTCACACACAGAGACGTGCAATATTTTGCTTAATAATTCATCCAAACTTTGACGGATTCCGTAATGTTCCGTAACATGATGGCACATGCTGATAGATTGTTAATGCAAAATGATGACATTCAGTGTTAAACTACTTGGCACAAGCTGATTGGTTCACGTTGCATACGCAACCAATATTTAAATGGCTGGTTAGCATCGACTAGAGCTTTTACAGTGCACTTTCAGAGTTCCTCTGAAACCCTTCACCTTCCCCAGCTCCACCTGTATAGATCTGCAATGGGATATTACATATGCTACTTGTGCAGCAGCAGTATGTCTATATTCGTAGCACCATATCTGCTTATATACATGTATTGGCACTAGCAAGTTCCTGCACTTAGTTTGCTGTACTTACTTTTTGTTTTTATATTAATTTTTTGTGTTTTTCATAGTGTTGAAATTTAGCAAATTGCATGCCAGTCAATTTGACCCTAAACACAACAGATGAGTTGAAAGAATAGTTCAATAATTAAATAACCTGTATCACTCACATATTTCTGTGGGGTAAAAAAACAAAAAAACATTTGAAACATGATTTTTATGCGTGTGTTGTTTGTGTTGTTTTGAACAACATTGAGTCCTCAGTGTGTTTTTCTGTTTACATCAACATGAGGGTGAGTAAACGATAACAGATGTCAGAATTTACATTTCTGGGTGAACTGTCCTTTTGAGAATTGAAACACTGAGGTCTTTGAGAGTATGCACCAGAGTAATTCAGCCATTCAAAGGAAATACGACCATTTTTACTAGAACAAGATACTGCCGTTTTAGAGTGTTAGTCATTTCTACCTAGTTTCTTTATATGAAACATCTGCAGCCTAGAAACATGTCTGAACTAGCCGTTTTGATTGCTAGCAATTGAATGCAGCATTAGAGTACTCTAATTTTTCTGAAGGTCTTTTTGTTGTGTCTCCTGCCAAGGAGCCTTGTGCATCCTGCAGAGATGTTTTCCTGTTCAGAAGGGATCTTGCAGCGTAGGGTAAAAATATTTTTCCCTGTGAATATGCTGTTGTCCGTGCTAAATGTCTGTGTCTCGGAGAAGTGTAGTGAAGTGGATAATTTGCAGTAACTGTCAAAGCACGGTCTCGCTGTGGATCCTCCAAGATATTACAAGCTAAGGGCAGAGAATGCAGTTTGTCAAGCAGTAGCACTATTCAAGTTAACTTTTCGAGGACAGGAACTTCTCTCTCGTGGAGATGTTCCACTTAAACAATCTTTCAAGTGGCTCATGTGACATTCAAAGCCAGGCTCTCTCCTTTCCCACCGGATCACCCTAAACAGGCCTTGTCACAATAGCTTGTCACTAGGTGCCAAAATCTGACTGAATGATTTAGCACATCCTGGCTGTCAGGTCCATTATATCTAATAGAGAAGCTGATGCATAGATTCCGTCTGACAGTGTGGCTGTAATCAAAATGCCTTTGTACGATTTGGGCACCTCTTTGCTCCTGGATACGGCAGCCGGCGGGTGCCCTGGGGGACCCTTTGCAGATAGTGCCGCAAAACATTAATTTTCAGATCTGCCGAACGCAAGCGGCGGCCCCCCGGCATTGTTTCCCCCAGGAGCCCAGGCGCTTCATTATAAAAAAAAGGTCCTCTCTCACCATCCTCCGCAGTATTTTGACCTAATGACTTTTCTGAAGATTCAGTGAGGGATTAAAGCTCATCCTTATTTCTCCCTTTCAGCAGACTTTCACAGCCCACGACTGTTGCATTTATTTAGGCTGGCGAACAGCATCGCTACCATTTGCGATGTTCCTCATTGATTAGACCTCTGCGGCGGTGGCGGCGGCGTTATTCGCAGGGGCTTAAGAAAATGAAAAGAACATGTAATCCTTTCTGGTTTTAGTGTCTGAAACGGCGCAGAATAGAAATGAACGTTAAAATCGGTATAGGCAGATTGCTAATAAACATTAGAGTAGCAGAAGTGCTGTTCAACATGAGGATGCATTAATATGTATTAAGTGTGCTCCCAGTCAAATATTCCCTTATAAGAAAAATTCCTGATAGAATGTCATGGTATCATTAGTATTATTTGAATCATTTATCAAAGTGAATAACATATTGAGGTTGCTATTTGTTCAATGCTTGTTGAGTGTGAATGCCAGAACGGGGAGCCATTAATAAAGCCCTGTCATATTGTTGCTACAAATGATTTGCAATAGCGTCGAGCGGGTTGGGGCGGGTGGGGAGGTAATTTTTGAGACATTGTGGAAAGGGAAGAATAATTGAAATCTGGAATGCGATATGAACAAGTTACCTTCGCTCTATATAACCATTACAGCATGGTTCAGCGAGTGTATTCACAACTGTAATACCCTTGCTAAGCCATGCGTGCTAACCTGCTGACAAGCCAAAAAAATGTCCTCGTAGTAGCTGTGATTGATACGGCCTGAATTGAGACGCCTCTGCTGCTCATTAAGAACACAAAAGAGTGAGGGCGATCGCATTAACTGACTGATAAAACAACAGCACGTGTGGGGCTTGTACTGTAGGTGCCGTGAAAGTGAGATGATGTCGTGGCCATTGATTGGCTGATGTCATAGGAAGGATTGCATCTAGGGACCGCTAAATCTCTCAGGCACTGTGGAGGGTGAAATTACAAAGCCGACATGCGATAGTTCCCTTGGGTTGATTTAAACGTATTGCATTCAATGAGTGTATGTTACGGTTGCACAATGAAGACAGAGAAACATAATGTGTAATTATTTCACTTGATAATGGTTGTTTATTCCATATAATACAATTTAGATTGTAAATTATGATATTTTGTATTGGCCAGACTTACTCGTTTGTTTTTATTGAAACACGATGTATTAGCAACATGTAGTTTATGTCAGACCCCGCTATCTCTAAAGCATATAATGTTGGAATGCACTGCTTTAAATGCCACAAGGCAACATTTTTACTCAGAAAGTTCTCTAATGGATGTTTTTTCTTTTTTGTAGGCTACACTGATCAGTGTTTCTTGATTACTTTATTGCTATCTTATTCAAAAATAAAAAATAAACAGACCCTCTTAGCAGCTTGAAAAACAAAACTGCTATTCAAATCTACAATAAATTATTCACAGAAAATGAGAAACACAACAATGCCATTATAATTAATGAAGATGTCACTGTAAGTTTACACAGTTTCATGTGACTGTTTGAGGTTGACTGTTTAAGACCTGCTGTTCAAATGCTCCTATTATAATCAACAAAGCTTTACAAACTCTGTATGATACAATAATTGCAAAAAAAAAAAAAAGCCTAATATGAATTCCAGTGCTGAGCTTCGGGTTAAACGGTGTAAGGTAAAATGCAAGTAACTTAACTATTAATATTTAACTGTTTTATGACAGACCTTAATATGACAGACCTTAATATTTAACAGTTTTTTTGTTTGTTTGTTTGTTTTTCCAAATAAAAAAAAAATGTTTATGGACATGGTTATGGCCTTAAAGGGATAGTTTACCCAAAAATGAAAATTCTGTCATTAATTACTCATGTCTTTTAAGACCTTCATTATCTTCGCAACTTAAAGGGGGTCATCGGATGCAAACTTTTATATGTTGTTTAAACATTAATGTGTGTTGGCAGTGTATGTACAAATCTACCCTATAATGATAAAAATCCATGCAGTGGTTTTTTTATTCATTTGTAAAAATAATATCCCCTTTTTCAAATCAAGCCATTCTCAGATGCGTCACACCGACAGAGGCCGCTCCCACGATAGTTGATTGACATGAGCGTCTTACCTCAGATCAGCTGTAACAGTCCGACCTCCATTGTTTTGATGCCAGAGCAGGGATGTAAGTTAGACAAGAATATCTCAGACTAAGCGATTGAGGTGTTGTGTTGCTGGATGTAATAATGAACATAGTGGTCGTCATTTACTCCTGACATCTGAGCCACTGAAGATGCATTGTTTTACATTTGTTTGTGAAGGGAATGCACCTCCCGATCTACATAAATGCGTATATGTTCACGCAAATCATTCATAATCCAGCTTCACCTACAGCGGAAGTGAGTATAATTTATTTTTTTTTTTAATGAATCTCTGCAATCACCTTTCCTAATAATGTGCTAGTTAGCAAGTTTCACGGCTAAACGCGCTAAATGTGGCTAAAATAAACTATCTCTCAGAGTAGCAGAGAGAAGAGAGGGGCAGGGCGAGCAGAGCTCATTTGCATTTAAAGGAACAATCCCTCAGAATGGAATGATTTTTGCAGAGCTCATTTTGACAAGGTAAAAAGAGTGTTGTTTTACACAACCATTGAAAATTTTTAACCAAAGTATATTATAGACTTTTCATTAAGACCCTAAAGAATCATATCAACTTGTGGAAAATGGTCATCCGATGACCCCTTTAAGATATTTTTAATGAAATACGAGAGCTTTCTGACCCTGCATAGACAGCAAAGCAACTGACACATTCAAGGCCCAGAAAGGTAGTAAAATAGTCAATGTGATATCAGCGGTTCAACCTTAATGTTATGAAGCTGCGAGAATACTTTTTTTGTGCAAAGAAAACAAAAATAATGTCTTGATTCAACTATTTCTTCTCTTCCAAGTCAGTCTTTGACACACAAGAGTATAATTGTTTGGGTGAACTATCCCTTTAACTGTAAGTAAACGATGCTACATCCAGCAAATAATTCTGTTTTGGTTCCATGGCTGTCAGGTGATATTTCCTTAGCATTCATTTTTGTGGGCCACCACAAACAGAACAAAACTTGTTTATTTGAAGCAGTTCTCATTACTGATAAGCTTACAGAATCATTTGCCACTGCATGGATGCACAAAATCTACAGTATGTCTGTGATTGGTTACGCTGCTTAACTGCTGCAAAAATTACATCGTAAATAAGTGATGAGAGTCTTCAGGGACCTGGCGAGACTATATTGATATCAGCTTCACTCTACAATAATATTGCAATTTCTTGCTTAGAGTATAGTCATTCAAAACTGTGATAAATTGTGATCTTTTACTTATTTATTTAACTTTCATCAGCGCTGGACTTCTGGGCTTGGCTCGTCAATCTTCTTTTCCCCTGAAATATTCTTGTGAAAAATTGAGTAGAAATATTGATTTGGGGTTGAGAATATCAATACAGTATCATGATGTAAAATATTGCAATACTTACCAGCCGTAATGGTAATCTCTATTATGTTTTTGATTATTTGTGCAGCCCTATTATTTCTTAACTAGCCTAAGACACCAACTCTGAAAAGCAAACCACCACTAGAATAAAACAAGGACACACATGATGGTGAAAATCCATGTTTTTAGACTAGTAAAATTCTTGGATGGAGAAAAGGCTTAAGGGATCATATCTTATGCTTTCATATTCATTGACACCATTTCAAAAACAGTCCATGTGCCATTTTCCTTAGGCAGTTTGGTGTAGCGCCATAAAGCACTAGATGTTCCTGAGGTTTAGTAATTTCTTGTGGCATGAGATAAATGGTTTATAATTAGCTAACGTTAACAATGATAGACAGCCTTCTGATTTATTCCACGTCCTTCCTTTGCAACACTTGATAACATACAAGTTCACTTCACTTCTTCTGCCGGAGGTCATTTTATTTTGAGGAAATGGGAGATTCTGAATGCAAACCTGTTTTGAATACATGCATAAGTCTGCTCAGTGATATACAGGGTTCACCGGATGTGATTGGGGACTTGGAACATGGCCAATTTATACCGAATACCAAGTATGCTTTTATTATGCATAGGCTGTACGATAAAGTACAATGTGTGCCTAAGTAGAACAGTGGACCTTAAAAGACTGGTGAGGAGACTGACCGCTGTCACTGACTTTGATTATGAGGAAAGGCTGTAATACAGGTAATCCACCTCTGACCACCAACACACAGAGGAAAGCAATTTAGAAATGTATAGGTGACATTAAAATCTCCTGCCAATCACAGCACTCAAGCACCTTTAATTAAACGAGGAATCTGAGTTATAATAAGCCAGTGCCCTTCGGGAAATGCAGCAGCTCAGATTTCATTTTACAGACCGTTTTATTTGGCGGTGGCGCTTCAGCCGCCCTCTCTTTTGCTACCTGATCACAGACACTGATCATTTCTCCCGGTGCGAAAATTGAATTTTCACCTTTTTATATTAGCCCAGCTTTATCTAGTATGATTACAAAAAGAGAAGCTTCCTTTATATGCCACTCTGGATTAATTTGATTTGCCTGCTTTTCTGTAGCACACGTAACTTCCAAGATCCTTTGCAGTTGTCACCTAATTGAAATTTCCTCTCCGCTCTGATCTACTGATTCATTCCATTTGCATCAAATTCTGCAATAGTCATTTGAGCAGAGAGGCATGAACTGAACTCCGGTTTATAAGATTTTAAATCAGAGATTTTATTTCAGCGCCTGGCATTCTTGTACATATCCTACAAGGGCTCTCAATAAGAATATTATGAGGGCCTTTTATAGATTTTTACGTGCTTTTCTACTGTGGTGCATTGAATTGGAAGTTTTGTCATTGCAGACGCTGTGACAGGATTAAAAGCGCAATAAACTGGCACAATTGTGGAATTTGCAAGTCTGATGGCTTCTAGACAGCCCTCACTTTATGAATGTGTCTGCCCAGTTAATGATTTAATACCTTAATACCCCTAATAGTCTCTTAAAAGTGTTACCGGCCTCATATTTCGAAGGCAGCTAGAATTGTGCTGTTTGGTAAGCACTGGCCTAATGATTTTGTTTACTTCCAAACAGCAATTAGTCCATACTAGAATTCATAATTGTTTTTTGAGGCAGTTCATCCATCTTTGTCCATTCAGTGAAAGAACAAGATGTTACAGAGTGACTTCATAAAAGCACAGGATTCGTGACAGGAGAATTGAAATTGTGCATTTGTATGCTCCGACACTGCAAGCGAGATGATGCATAATATGTGGGCTTTGTTAATGCGATTCTGTGAGGCAGAGCATATTGTGCTTAACGTGTCTATCGTAGGGATGTGCAAAACTGCACATCTTCGAAATCAGCCAGTCGGTGGGTTGCTTGAATGACTGGTCGGCTAAATGTTCTTAAGGAAGCCTGTTTCCTAGGTGGCCTTTAAGTAAGATGCATTCATAGCATAACGGAATGGAGCACAGGGATTTTGAGATGTGTTTTTTAAAATGCATTATGTCACAGTATGATTTACCAGTTCCTGATTCCTTTTTGGCAGGCCCTTAAAGGGTTAGTTTACCCAAAAATGAAAATTAGCTCATTGTTTACTCACCCTCCAGGCATCCTAGGTGTATATGACTTCCTTCTTTCAGACAAATGCAGTCGGAGTTATATTAAAAATTATCCTGGCACTTCCAAGCTTTATCAATAGGCGGTGTTTCTCTTCAACAGTCCAAAACAAGTCCAATAAAGGGCATCCATCCATAGTAAAAAGTGCCTCACATGGCTCCAGGAGGTGAATAAAGGCCTCCTGTAGCGAATCGGTACATTTTTGTATGAAAAATATCCATATCTAAAACGTAATAATCACTTTAATCTAGCTTGCGCTAACAGTCATACACAGACTAAAGTAAGGAAACTTCCTTTGCTTCTGTAAATAAAGTTGGTTGCTTTTGTGTACGACTGTTAGCGCAACCTAGATTAAATTAATTATTACTTTTAGATATGGATATTTTTCTTACAAAAATGCATTGATTCACTACAGGAGGCCTTTATTCGCCCCCCGGAGCTGTGCACTTTTGATTATGGATGGATGCACTTTATTGGAGTTGTTTTGAACTGACGAAGAGAAACACCCACCATTGCCATGACGGAGCTTGGAAGTGCCAGGACAATTTTTGATAGAAATCCGATTGCATTGTCTGAAAGATGGAAGTCATATACATCCAAGATGCCTGGGGGGTGAGTAAACAATAGGCTAATTTTCATTTTTGGGTGAACTGACCCTTTAAAGGGATAGATTAGTAAAAAAATCAGATTTTATTTGCACACGATCATGTCATTCCAAACACAAAAGAACATTCAATACAGTGAAAGTAAATGGGGTCCAAATTTAAATTAGACCCCACTGAGTTTCACTGACTGGACAAAAAAAAAAAAAAAAAAAAAAAAGATGTGAAAAAGAAAAAATTGCAATTCAGTCTTTCCCCAAATCGTGTGGCCCCAATGCAGACCTAGGCTGCTGGTTTCACTGGTTTACGTTTGGGAAATTACTATTGGCGAGCTTTAACTAGAGGTGGAAAATCTCCCTGAAGACAGAAGCACTGAAGCTTAGTGGCACATTTCAATCAGAATGAAACAGCAGGGGAGACGACTTCCACCGGTGGAATCTTTAGTTCTGCTCAATATGGCCAAAAGCGATAGAAACGAGACGGAAAACAACAACAAAAAAAACATTACCATTCTGACTATATTTTGTCTGGGCACAGGTTCAGACATTTCATGTAACTGATGTCATGTTTTGTATGCTGCTAGTGCCTCAAATGGAAATGATGAGTCTGTGATCTTTTCCCTCTGCTCTCTCCATGTTTTCAGCTCATTCAGCATCAGTGCTTATTTTACGGCATTCATACCTGTCCAAGACGTGTTGGCTTTCTTTTGATTCTCTCTGGAATGGGCCACCTGTTGGACATGTCGGCGGTAGATATGTCATGTATTTTAGCTGTTAAAGCGCAGCGGTGAAATTACAGTACATGCACTGCTTTGACTTTAAAGGCTCTTTGACAAGCCCCCAGACCAGAGAGGACATTGCCTGAAGGCAGCCCTTGGAGCAGACCCATAAAACCTAGGTATAAATGTTTCCAGGGAGGGACTTTGTACCTTTTTGACCGTTTTGCCTTTGGAGACAGCCACTGAAAAACCTTTAACCTGTTATGATGATGTTCTCAGGCTGACATTTGATTTATGAGCTTTACTTTGTTCGAACACCCCTCGGCAAAGAGTTGTTTTATAGTACCACTTAAACCTAAACTGGGCTCGTGTTGGGAAAGTGGGGAAAAAAGTTGCAGTGGTTATGTTAATGTACCTTTGTTGGTTATTATGTCCTATACAGCTTGGGGTTTGGGGTCAGTTACATTTTTTGTTGTTGTTGAAAGCAGTGCTTCTATTAAGAAAAGATGCAGAAAACTGGTGAAAAAGTGACAGTGAACTTAAATTATAAATATAGGATTTTTGATTTTTTTTTAAATTATATTTTAAACAAATAAAGCTATTTTATTCATATTCTTTTTATTCTTAAAAAAAAATAGGATTAAATCACATTTTAAAATACATAAAAAATAAAAAGGTGTTTTTTTAAATTGCAATAATATTTCACAGTATTACAGTTTTTACTGTTTACAGTTTTTTTTTTTTTTCTTTTTTTTTTTAATTGAAATAAATACAGCCTTGGAGAGCTTACAAGAGTCACTGTTTTTATTACACATTAATACATAAAAATAAATCCCGAAACAGGATTCACTTATAATTAAAAGAAATAATCAACCCAAAAATGTAAAAAATAAAAAATAATAACAATAATAATAATAAAATTGTAGAAAATGTTGCTATTATTTGTACTTTTGACATTCTAATTTTTTTCCTCCCCATGGAACATTAAAAAATCATCTTAAAGCAGCTTGTTTCCATGCAGTCACAGTCAAGCTGCTATCAAGCTCTGTCTCTGACAGAGTGAATATATTTTAAGTGAATAACAACCTAACTTTTATATGACAATTGTAATTTGTAAGTAATATTTTCTAATATTTAATTTAATTTAATTTAATTTTATTTTATTTTATTGTTTACGTAATTTTACTTTATATTATGTTATTTTCATTACTTTATTTTATTTTATTATTTTATTTTATTTTATTTTATTTTGTTTATAAATCTTTTGGTGAATTATTTCTTTAAATTATAATTGAATCCTGTTTTAAAATACATAAAAAAACATTTTTAAATACATAAAAATAGAACAATGTTATTTTAAATTGCAATAATCCTTCACAATAGTTTGTATTATTTAAAATAACACAATTTATTTATTTTTTATGTATTTAAAAATGTTTACTGTTTTTATTTTATTTTATTTTATTATATATATATATATATATATATATATATATATATATATATATATATATATATAATACATATTGTGAGCATACAAGAGTCTCTGTTTTTAAAGATTTATTAGAATAAATTATCTTGCCATTTTTTCCTAGATTAGTAATGAAAATAAACCCCGAAACAGGATTCACTTATAATTTAAAGAAATAATTCACCCAAAAATGATGTTTTATAAAAAGAAAGAATATTAAAAGATAGTCTTAAAGCAGCTTAGTTTCTATGCAGTGACAGTCAAGCTGCTATCAAGCTCCCAAAAAAGAGCCAAAATTATTCTGTGCGCTATATTCCAAGTCTCCTGAAGCCACAATATATCTTTACTTGTGACCAAAACAGACCAAAATGACTCTTTTTTGTGAAGGGTGAATATTATCAGTGAATAACAACCTAGCTTTTATATGACAAGGTATCATATGCCTTTGTAAGACTTATAATGCAGCACACAAGTCATGTAGACTATTTTGATGGTTATTTTTATGTTGTTTCCGGTCCTGTCGGGAGCTTTTCAACTCATGGTCACTATGAACCGTTCCAACATTATTTTGTGTTCTACAGAAATAACAGCAGAATACTGATTTAGCATGACATTTTGGGTGAACTATTCTTTTAACATTGTTACAAGACAGCATATTGCCTCCTTTCTGTTCCTTCTCACTAATTCAATCAATTCATACTTTGGCACCAGGACGTGTTTTTCAGGATGCCGGCCACTGTGGCAGGCGGGTTTGGCTGCGGATGCTCCTCTGTGATCAGATTTCCAGATACTTGGGTAATGTAGTCCAAACTGGTCTAATGAGAGAGCAGCTCTGGGCTCAACAATACATGCCAACGCACCGAGCCAATTCACGGGGTGTGAAACAGGATGTTTGCAATTGCACAATGCCAATTTACTGCTTTAGTGTGGCAGTTATCAATGGCACTACAGCAGTTGTCAAAGGCACTTTCCAGATATAAAAATCACCACGGAATTGTTCAGTCAGTGTGTGCTTATGTCAGTTTGCTGCAGGTCAGGCATGTCAAATAGGTATTGTGCTGTGCAATTGCGAGTTCTAGATTATTGGCATGTGTGGTGTTTAATGCATGCTTCCCTCCTGAGCACACTGATTCATATGGTTTGATCAGTGAGGTTGAAATTTTTTCTTCTTCTTTTTATTTATTTATTTATTTATTTTTTTGTTTGTTTTAATTGGCGTGCCGACAACATGGTGTGCATTAGCTGGCACAGCTGGCACAGTAAAACCTCTTGGAGATGTTTGGTCTTTAAATTCATCTCTTTTACAGCACCCACGCTACAGGCATACTGTATACATTCAGATCGCAGAGTCGATTTGATTTGTCTTTTGTATATTATGTTTCAAAATAGCATTCAAGATATGCTCTGACTAGTAGTTTTTTAATATGTTACCCTGGACCACAAAACCAGCCTTAAGTCACACGGGTATATTTGTAGCAATAGCCAAAAATACATTGTATGGGTTAAAATTATTTATTTATTTATTTATTTATTTTTCTTTTGCACCCTCAGATTCTAGATTTTCAAATAGTTTGGCCAAATATTGTCCTAAACTAACAAATCATACATCAGTGTCTTGCATATCTCTAATTTTTAAAATTAGACTTTTGCTAGATCTCCTAGAAACAAAAGTGCTTTCAACTGTTTACAAAAATGAGCTCCTTAGCATTGCTGTTTGAGTAAATAATAGTCATGATGTTGCTATTGACAAAGCCATTAGCCATTACAGTATATTAATGTGCTCAAAGTCAATGTTATATGTAATTACAGTCTTTCAACAGCTGTGAAAAAGCTTATGTAAAAGCTTTTGTGCCGCTCTATGTATTCTCAGTAGGGTTCCAAATTCTGAGACCACTAGTGATAATGCTTTTTTATTTTTATAATTTATTAAAAATGGTTTTATTGCACATTAAATTATTAACATAACAATTTGAGTGAAAATAAATTGCAGAATTAATTAAATAGCACAGGACCTTAAAGGGATAGTTTACTCAAAAATGAAAATTCTGTCATTAATTACTCACCCTCATCTCTTTCGATACCTGTAAAACCTTTATTTATCTTCAGAACACAAATTAAGATATTTTTGATAAAATCTGAGAGCTTTCTGACCCTGCATAGACAGCAATGCAACTGACACGTTCAAGGCCCAGAAAGGTAGTAAGGACATCATTAAAATAGTCCACGTGACATCAGTGGTTCAACCTTAAAATTTTGCGTTGTGATACTGTTGTGAACACTGGCATGGAAGAGAAGAAATGTTTGAATAAAGATGTTGTTTTTGTTTTTGCACACAAAAAGTATTCTCGTAGCTTCATAAAATTACGGTTGAACCACTGATGTCACATGATGACTATTTTAACGATGTCCTTACTACCTTTCTGGTCCTTGAATGTGGTAGTTGTGTTCTTGCCTATGCAGGGTCAGAAAGCTCTCAGATTTCAAAATAATTTATTTTAAATGTTTTAGAATCCTAAAATGTACTGTTTTAGTTGTTTTAGAATTTTTTTTTCTTTTAGTTTTAATTGGCGTGCCGACAACATGGTGTGCATAAGCTGGCACAGCTGGCACAGTAAAACCTCTTGGAGATGTTTGGTCTTTAAATTCATCTCTTTTACAGCACCCACGCTACAGGCATACTGTATACATTCAGTCGATTTGATTTGTCTTTTGTATATTATGTTTCAAAATAGCATTCAAGATATGCTCTGACTAGTAGTTTTTTAATTTGTTACCCTGGACCACAAAACCAGCCTTAAGTCGCATGGGTATATTTGTAGCAATAGCCAAAAATACACTGTATGGGTTAAAATTATTTATTTTTCTTTTATGCCAAAAATCATTAGGATATTAAGTATTAAGTATGAACTAAAACAACTGTTTTAGTTGTTTTAATCTTAGATTTTCAGTATGGTTTCTTTAACTTTCTCTGTCTCACTATATACTAATATATATTTATTGTTTAGAGAGAAAGCAGAGCGGGGAACAACAGTTGTTGAGGTTGATGCTGTTAAAGGAAGTGATATATGACACAAATTCAATTTAAGTTTTTATGCTGAGCATGGTATTAAATATCTATACGCATTAAGCACCAGCGTTGTATGGGAGGAATCACAGGTGATTTTTCTAGTCTTTACTCATTTATTTACAGTGCTGTATTGCAGCATAAGCAGTATGCATCTCTGGGATCATCAGTCAGCTGGGTCTGGCTCATTGGAATCGTGGGAATCAGCAGACTCTTCCAGTCCCAACATGAAACTCTGCCGCTCGACATTAACACAACAGCACAAACCTAACAAGCTCCCATCAATCACTACAGGGCCTCTATGATAAAATGTACTGTTTTGAATATCCGGCATGTGCTATTGTCTTCAGATTTAAAGAGCAGGTCATATTGTTTTTTAAAGAGTCCCCAGCATCAGGTTTTAATGCATCA
The DNA here is from genome assembly GCF_022985175.1 of Labeo rohita. Classification (NCBI taxonomy): domain Eukaryota; kingdom Metazoa; phylum Chordata; class Actinopteri; order Cypriniformes; family Cyprinidae; genus Labeo; species Labeo rohita. The sequence goes on from NC_066877.1 coordinate 24,603,278, forward strand.
AAGGTCAGAAAACATTGTAATTTTCTCAGAATATACACTCATTTGTCAATGATTTTAAAGCGGTTCTGTAAACCCCTCCCTTCAATAAGACTACTCTTCTCTGATTGGTCAGCTGGCCTGTTGTAATTGGCACAGAGAGGAGTAGCAGCTGTGTTGCCAAGCCCACAGTTGTTTTTGATGTCCACGGGTTGAAGCAACCTCAATAACGTCATATTTAGCTCCCGGAATTTCGAATTTACCAGGGGAACCCTGACAAAAAAACGTGTATTTTACCTCCCAGAATGTGGTTTTTAATTGGAAACCGCCCTCGAAGTGCACTTGGGCTTGTTTTGAGTAGCGATTGGGCAGGTTTTGTTGTGAAAACCTGGCAACCCTGAGCATGCACCTTTACATAAAACAATAATATAGTGCTCTAATCTGACATAAAAACATTTTGTTTAAAACTTATGCAATCGTGCCCACAGCTAAAGTTTAGCTGCTAAACTGTAAACACATAACAAAACAATACCGGTGGATATGTTAGCTGAGTGCTAACATGAGTAACTGATGAAACAACACAGTTCATAAACCAAAATATGTCTAAGTTACATTCTTTGTTATTAAACAAAGTAATTAGAACAACGACAGTCTACATTAATCAACACATTCTTAGGAAATAGTGGGTTCACAGCGAAAGATCTGAACTATTACAGCAAGACAGTAATATTGTGGTTTACCTGGAAACCTTCACACATTAGCACTTTAAAAAACTTGATATTTTGAGCACTCAATTGAAAATGTAAACATAATGTATCAGTCGTACTTACAGGTTGTGGTTCGGAGATGCTTGTTGGTCCAAATAAAGAAGGTACGGATTTATCTTTCATGGACAAGCATTTAGTGAATCTGGCATTGAACTCTTCAAGAGAAGCAGTCCTTGGTACAGTAATGAGCCCAACGAAAGGTCTGAATTGAATTGCTGTGGTATCGTGGAAAAAAATAATTTTAACCACTGATCATCATCTTTTGTTAATGATATGACCTGCTCTTAAAGAAATTAAAGAATCAAATTAAATTCTTAAAAATAATAAACATAGAAATAGGTTATTTTTAATAATATAGTTAATGATGTTTAATTAAATAAATGCAACCTTGGTGAGCATAAGGTACTACTTACACCCAACCCAAACAACCCAAAATCTTTAAACAGTATATTTGTAGACTTTCTAATGATAGATGATGTAATTTTATTGATTGCAATTCACTGATTTAATTTTATATTCACTGCATTTATTTAAAAGCATTTACAGTCTTTTAAAAAATATTCTGAGTAGACATTTGGATAGAAATCAATCTATATTATTATTCTATTCTATTTACTTTTTTCCCCTCCATTTTTGCTTTTTTATTGAACCTTTTTATTTATTATTCAAATTTTGTTGTTGTTATTTTTTATAGTGTTTTTCTTTTCTGTAAAGCACTTTGAATTACCACTGAGTATGAAATGTGCTATATTAATAAACTTGCCTTGCCTCGCCTTGCCTAGAAAGTCATAAAGCAGAAACTTTAACACAAATCTGTACCTGTCTCTCTTACTCTGTGGCCTGAGAAGGTTGTGATTTCTACGATTTATGGGCCTGAGAGATTCAGCTAATCACAGTCGTCTCTTCCTCGCCGCCTACTCCCCAAAAAATCACTCCTATACACGCACTTTCTCATATGATTATAATAAAAGAAAATCCATTCCTGTGCTTTTGAAAGACAAATTCATTATGTGGAACAGACAAATAATTGAGGGCGGCTGTAATGAGCATGTTTGAGTCTATTGTTGTAGATCTTCACAGTGTCCACAAATGGAAGCTCAGTGTAGTGAGTCTAATGGCATATTGCTTTTTGATGGGACCACTAAGCCTCCTAATGAGGTTCAGATGCCGTGCTCTACATGCAGCGTACGGTTCTGTTCAAGGTAACATATTGTCCCCCTCTTGTGACCAAACTCATTTATTTAGAGCTTCGGACAATGTCTAAACATGAGGGATGAAATTCTGAAAAATGGCACAGTTACCTATTAACACTCTGCTGTACGTGTCTTGTGTAGTTTTGAGTATGGACTTGTCGTTAGCGCTAGGCCGCTGTTGGAGCTACGATGAGCTGTAAAGCAGGCCGCAGAAATGCGGTGGCCTCCCTAACGCCAGGTCTCTCAGTGCATGACCTTATTCCCTGTGACATTCTCCACCATTAATCTTTCGACATAGAGTGATGGAGTACCCTTCCAAGTCACAATGTAGCTGTGTCACACTGTTTTATGTGTTTCTGATGGGTCGCTCGACCTAGTTGCGAGTCACTTTGTTCAGCCATGAGGTGGCTGTAATTTAATCAGCTCTACCTGAAGGATCACTGCCTCGGGAGTTTGTTTTTTGTTGAAAGCCATTCATGTCGTACGTGTGACATTGGACTTTTTTTTTTGATCATATCAAACCAAGAGTCAATTTGCATGCAAATTGCCTTTGGCTAAGTATGACTCATTGACGTTTCCTTCAGTGACTCATGAAGCAGCTCTGATCGGTTTTAGAATTTGTAACACTTTTTATATATTGTAATTCAGCTGTGCTTGATTGCTCCGCAACAAGGGATGATGAAGAACAGCTACCAAGTAAATAATTAGTATGATAAATGAAGCGAACGTTCAATGAAATGAAATTCAAACATTTATTCTTTACGGTGGGATGCTGTTATAAGTATAGCTCACTTTACATTCATTTTGTCTTTATTTATTCATCTTCACATCATACTAAAATTTCCTACTTCTGTACAATTACAATAAATTGAGACTTAAACATGAGGCACTATATGACTTATTTAATATAATATTTTATATTAAATTATATAATATTTTATATTATGACTATATTATATTATGGGTTTTTACACAAATTTCACAATTTGATTAGATTCATATTCACAAGCTTGGAATCTGATTCAATTTCTTATTCAGTTTGGTTCAGTATTGATTATTTTGGATATATATCAGGTAATACATGCCAAATTTTCTCAAGGGATAAAAAAACACTCAACTAATGATGGAAAATATATACGGGAATCAGTTGGTACAACATTATTGAAGGTTAAAATTAACTGATCTGTATAGAAATGCTTAATTTACACTCAGTCAAATTTTTATAATAATAAAGTTACAATTACATCATTATATTTCTACTCCAATTCGTTTTTTTGAAATATAAACATTTAAATGGTGGATGTGTATTTAAACAAATTAAACACTGAAGAACAGTAAACAATTATAATGAATACACTACCAGTCAAAAGTTTTTGAACAGTAAGATTTGTAATGTTTTTTAAAAGTCTTTAAAATACAGCAAAAGCAGTAATACTGTAAAATATTTTTACTATTTAAAATAAGTGCTTTTGTTTGAATACACTTTAAAATGAAATTTATTCCTGTGATCGAAGCTGAATTTTCAGCATCATTACTCCAGTCTTCAGTGTCACATGATCCTTCAGGTATCATTCTAATATTCTGATTTGCTTAAAAAAAACCATTTTTATTATAATTATCAACATTTAAAACTGTTGCATACGATTCTTCGATAAATAGACAGATCTAAATATTTCTCCAAAATAAAAAGCTTTTGTAACATTATACACTATACCATTCAAAAGCTTGGAGTCAGTTAATTTTTTTTTTCTTGAAAAATAAATTATGGCAATTAATGTTAAATTAATGTTCTTCTGAACTTTCTATTCATCAAAGAAACCTGAAAAAATATACTCGGCTGTTTTTTTTTTTTTGTTGTTGTTTTTTCTTAAAAAAATAATGTTTTTGAGCAGCAAATCATAATATTAGAATGATTTCTAAAAGATCATGTAACTGGAATAGTGATGCTAAAAATTCAGCTTTGCATTAATAAATTCATTAATGGAATTTTAAAATATAGGCAAATAGAAAACAGTTATTTTAAATGTCTGTGAAGATTCATTCATCCAGGTAGAAGTTTCTTCTAAATAAAGTTTAATTTACAAAAACCACTGGACTTACAAACATACTTAAAAACACAAAACGTTTCAGTGTTCATCCAAACACCTTCATCAGTTGTTTGGTGCACAGGAAGTAACTCTGGCAATTTATAGACACAAAGAAGTCACATGATCTAAACCACATGACAGATGTTAGTCCAATTGTCTGCCAGAGAAGATGGTGCTCCAGCAGCTTAAACAGTTTTTTACTGTTTTGTTGTACTTTGGATCAAATGATTGGTGAGCAGAAGAGACTTCTTTTAAAAACAACATTAAATCGTACTGTTCAAAAACTTTTGATTGGTAGTGTATGTTATACGGTGCATATGTGATGCGATCTGGGAAAACTTGTCGGATGTCGTGCTAGGATGTTTTCAGGAAATTCGATAAATAGGTCGAATGTCATTTTTTTGGTCAAAATTAGCTTTTCATTAAATTATTATTCTACAACATCTCGCGCAACAACGCCGTCTAAAGTTCTGCTGCTGCCCACTTAAGCAATCTTACTCGTCTCAGTCTGCTCTAAAAAAAAAAAAGATGTTATAACGGACTATTTCACATCCAGAGATGAAGGATTGGATGATGAAGTTAGTAAAGAGGTTAGTAAAGCGCTGCGGTCGCTTTTACTACAAGGTAGGCTGCATTATTCGTGCTATCTAAACATAAAATGGGTGATCTAATGTTCAGAGACTATGCACATGATAAACACTGGAAAACAGACATTAGTCTGTTTGTGTAATGATGCAGTATAGTGCTCCTAACTTGACAGACAGCTCTCGTTAAACCCGGAAAGTGAAAGCCATCTCACTTTAAAGCCGTTTTTCTCAAAATTCCATTCCTAAAAATCATCGCTATCAGCTAACTTAAATAGCCATAACTTGGTTACTTTCAAGCTATGAACAAAATAAATAAAAAGTTTTAGAAAGGGCTTGAACCCAGCTTTTATATGGTATCAAAACCTAAAAAAGGTAAAATTTCATCATGTGCTGGGTTTTCCTAGATCGCATCACATATATTTAGCAACATGCTCCTCTCTAGAGTTCATTTTTCTAGATGACTAAGATGTTTTTGGTCACAGAACATGTTTTTTTCCTGAGGTAAATGTGATGTTATGTGACAGTGTTTACAAGCTAATATGTTGACAGCTTTGCGCGGTTGAAACACTGATTAAACGATTAGACGGAATATGGATTTCGATAAGTTGTACTCTTTCTTTTTACATACCTTTGGATGTTAATTCATGTTTATTTCGTGCTGAAATGACAATCGCTAAGCGATCTGTCACTTCACATTAAACAGCACCAAAACGGCATTTATTGTTTGAATACTGTAATCAAATGGACAGAATATTAAATCTGAGACTTTGTTTTACATCAAAAGTAACAAAGTACAAAGCTTATTCCGATTAACTGGATGGGAGGCATGCTACAATGTTCTGTTCATTAACTGAAAACATGCAAGACTAATCAATTCTTTGGATTTTAAGAATCGATATTGTTTCCTAAATATGAGAAATCAGTATCTTTTGCCCAGCCCCAATTTTATGCTTTACAGTCAGAAAATGTACATACAGCATCTTTAATTGCATTTTTAAAATACGATAAAATTAAAAACAGTCTTTTAAATTGTAATCATTCACAATATAAATATTTGACTGTATTTGAGATCAAATAAATGCAGCCTTGGTGAACATAAAAAAACTCACCTCACTTTTGAACTGTGTATTATATATAATGGATGAGTCTAGATTAAATTCTTTTTTTGCTGTCCGTGAAAGAAATTAAGTCATACAGGTTTGAAACAACGTGACAGTGAGTAAATTATAATACAGAATTGTGTTTTTCAGTGAACTAATCCTTTATCAGTGTACTGTGTTGTCTGTGTGCCTTTTGACAGTAAACGTGAAACCCTAAAACAGAGCATACAGATATTACAACAGTGACCCTGACTCTTTATCAGCCTCGCTGTACCATAGCCTTTAATAAGACTTTATAGATCTAGTGATGGGCAGGTGTGTGGATGGAGTTTATAGATCCGCTGATGAACAATATCGCCCTACTCTCATCCTCTTATCACTGTGGGCCAATACTAAATGAATGCTTTTCTCTCTGTTCAGTAGGCATTATAGCCCGAGGCTTCGCACAAACACTGCTGTGATTCGTGGTGATATGTTTTCATGATGAATTGTAGAGCGGCCGCATCTAGGAGAACGCTGTTTGTCCCAATGTCAAAGATGTGCCTCTGCTTGGAACATTTATTTTTGTGAGGACAGCTGTTGCAGCGGGTCCCCTACAGCACTCTGTGGTGCCAACCACCTTGGCATCCCTTAAAAAATGATGTAGATAAAAGGACTGCATTTGAGGCCATGTCTCAGAGCACACAACATATTGTCAGCCCTGAATAAACAAAAAAGAGCTTCACGGCTCAGAATAGATCACGACAAGCTGTGCTTTTACTGCTTCCCGTCTGCTGTAATTTTTAGTGATACAATCAAGTAATCCTCCTTTAAACATTATTATGTTTCATTTCAAATTTAATTGCTTTGCTAAGACATCAAGAGAGTGACTCATATTTGAACTTGTGGTCAAATTTGTTTTTTTGCTTCTGTAAACACAAAGATTTGCTTCTTTTTTTCCTAGTTAAATTTCAAAGGTGATGAGAGTCTGTAAACTCCATGTCAAAGTCTATTAGGGCTGAGATGTCCTTCAGTGCTCAGAGAAACTGGTTTTATCTTTAGCTGTCCTGAATTTTCCTCAAGAGACATTTTCTACGAATAGAATTCAGTTGGTGTTCATGTAACTATTATCCAACATAATAATGAACATGGGATGATTTTTTAATCATTTAAACAATTTTAAGCTAAGCTATTTATTTTTATATTATTTCAGAGGTGACGTAACTCTGTAAACACCATGTCAAAATCTGTTAGGGTAATTTTCGGTTTTCCTGAGAAGTCCTTCAGTGCTCAAAGAATCATCAGCTGACCTGAATTTTCCCAAGAGACTTTTATTTTATTTTTATTTTATTTTTTATTATTATTTAATTTAATTTAATTGTATTTAAATTTTTTCTTTTATTTTTTCCCTTGTTAAATTTCAAAGATGGACAGAATTTATGTTGTATTTATTCAACATGTATGTAGCTCTTTTAGTTTGTTTTAATGACACCTTTTTCAGTACCATTCAAGATTTGGGGTTAGTAAGATTGCTTTATGGAATTAATAATTTTACTCAGCAAGTCTGCATTAAACTGATCAAAAGTGACAATAACATTGTCAATTGAATTGAATTGAATTGAATTTTATTTTTTATATTTTATATTTTTATTCTTTTTAGTGTTAATTTGTTTTAGTAATTGTATGTGCCTTTGTCATTTTTATTATATTATTTCTGTAACTTTTACTTTTTTATTTCAGTTCTAGTAATTTGTTTCATCAAGAGGCATTTTTATTACATTTTACAAATAGAATTCAGTTGTTCCATTATTTTAATTTATTTTATTTTATTTTAAAGCAATAAAGACACAAAAACCAATGTAACTAGTATCCAATTCAACACTTCAACATTCAACATTTCAACACTGATTCATAAACATCAAATCAGAATGTTAAAATGACTTATGAAGGAGCATGTGACACTGAAGACTGGAGTAATGGCTGCCAAAAATTTCATTTGAATAAATTTCATTTTAAAATATATAAAACAAATGTTTATTTTATTTTATTTTATTTTATTTTATAATTTTTTTTGATAGTTTTAGTTTAAGTAATTGTATGCACTTCTGTCATTTTTTTTTTTTTTAATTTTAAAACTTAATTCAAAACTCATTTCAGCTTTTAGTTTTCTTGTTAATTTTAGTTTATTTTAGTAATTGTATGTGCCTTTGTCATTTTTATTTTATTATTTCTGTAACTTTCACTTTTTTATTTCAGTTCTAGTAATTTGTTTCCTCAAGAGGCATTTTTATTACATTTTACAAATAGAATTCAGTTGTTCCATTATTATTATTATTATTTTTTATTATTATTATTTTAAAGCAATAAAGACACAAAACCCATGTAACTAATATCCAACTTAAAATCAGCATAATAAAATTTATAAATATATGTCTGGATAAATATAAGTCTGGATTAAACTGATCAAAAGTGATCAAAAGTGGCAATAACATTGTCAGCATTTCAACACTGATTCATAAACATCAAATCAGCATGTTAAAATGATTTATGAAGGAGCATGTGACACTGAAGACTGAAGTAATGGCTGCCAAAATTTTCACTTGAAAATATATAAAATAGAATTTTAGAATTTTAATTATTTTAAATTGTAGTCATATTTTTGATCAAATAAATGCAGCTTTGGTGAATATAAGAGACTTTCAAAAATATAAAACAGCAAATTTCCAATAGTATTTTTTTTTAAAGTAAAAAAAATTTAGCCAGACTTTTAACATTTGAGACCAGTCATCTCCATCGCATAAGAATTAGCAAACGAACCCATTGTGTATGCCGAATTTCATTTGACACTAGCTGCTTATTAACCTCATTCCAGATTTCTCTGTGAGCCACCAAGGTTTCCGTACCCAAAGGCATTTGCTGTCAGAGCGCAGGAAGGGCTCGCTGGTGACCCTCATCATTTGAGTGGCTATATTGACAGGCAGAAGGGAGGTTAGAAAGCAAAGCTGCAGTATTACTCCCCTTGCTCTTCAATTTCTCATCTCGGCCTTTGAAATGATACTGTGGCACCCATGAGCCAGAGACTGAATTAATAATGAACAGTCAAGAGACACCCAATGTCCAATTCAGCCAGATATCACCTTGGAGTGACTTTGCTCAGGTATTGAATCCCGATGGGGGAAAGATATTTGCAGCAAGGTTTCCTCCTTTCACCCTGCAAAGAGATGAATATGCTTTTTTCCCTCCGCCGTTGGCCTTGGCACCCAGATTTGGAGCTCTCGCATCATTGTCACAGGGCATAAGCTTCAGTGCAGGGAGTGCTGTGTGATTTTCAGGGTAATTAAACCCATGTCCACCTGCAGTGTCGTTTCCTTTACTTGTGAACAGGGAAGCGCTCGCCGTGCCTCAGAGTGGCTTGTTTTTCTTGTCTTTGTTTCCCCGCTGTAATCTCCACCGAGAGCAGCTCCAATTTTACTGGGCTGGCGTCAAGAAATGAAATTGTTCTGCATTTCCTATTGTGCAAACTGATAAATTATGCATCAGTCAAACAGCATTTAGAGCCGTTGATCAATACATGCCACTGTTTCCATATGACGAATCTAGGCAATGACGCCTTGTCATTCTGTCAAACATCTTTAGCCTGATTCCAAGCACGATGGATTTTGACCCTGCAGGAGCGTGGAAGAAAGTTGAGGCCGACAGACGTACATTTCATTACAGGTTTCAATTGCTTTGCTCACGATTCCACCGAGCTGAGGAGCCATTTCCATTTGCGGTCTCATTTTTTATGCATGGCATAAAAAGTATTTATATAGTGTAAGTGATGACTTTTTGGGGGCATTTTTTGCCATGCCACTGGTGTTCATTGTGCTCCCACAGCAAAGTACAGGATGGTAACTTGAACTTGAAACAAGTCCAAATATTTTGGATACCTGTTTCAACTGGACATTTGTGGGTTTCCTTAATATCATTTATCCACTATGTTCAGCACTTTGTTCTTTGATTCCTGCTAGTGGATGTGGAATTAAATACCACAGAGAACGTCTGCGGTCTCAAGGTGGTCACTGGCAGAGAACTGAAGCGTTCCTAACCAAGGAGGTATATAATACCTGAAGAAAGCAATCTCAGTCATCTCACTGGCAGTGACTTGGCTTGTAAAAGCCCCTATGGAAGTTTGCGATTTGAACCATTTTATTGTTACATGCGTCCCCAGTCTAGGGTTAGGGAAGTTGTAACAATGAAATTTACAAAAGCAAGCCAAGAAGCAGGCAAGCAGGAGCCCTTCTCTCCTGTCCCAGCACTCCACAAAAAAAAAAAAAAAAAAAAAAAAACAGATTTTTGGTAACACTCAAGAAAAATGATTTATTTAGACAAATTCAAGAAAAGGGTACAAAGAGGGGAGCAAAATAAAGCTTCAGGAGGGGACCAGGCCAACGCAACAAACATAAAATGTCTAACTTAGGGGAGTAGTCCTTTCTAAACAAAATTCAAAATAAACAACAAAAGTCTTACCTTACTCCCTTTCTAACCAAAAACAAGAGAAAACATGGACCTTAAAAAAAAAGGCATCCACCTCCCTACTGCTCCAAAAATTACAATTATAAGGTTTTAGCTCACCTCTCAAGTTGTGAATTTACCTGAGCAAAGTAAAACAACAACATTTGTCCAAGTTGCACACTATCAAAAAGGCAAACAGGCAACAACTAGCACACATGCTAATGTCTGGGACAGGAGGGAAAAATAAGGGGAGCCTCTCCACACAGAGTTTCCAGCTTTATCCACAAGCTCTCCCTCCAACAGCCAATCAGAGCAGGCCAGTACTTGATGACAATTGGGATCAGCTGACCTTCATTAAGCTTAGCATTGAGTAGAGGGAGGAGAGAGAGAGAGAGAAAGAGAGAGAGAAACAAAACATCAAAAACACTAACAAAAAGGCAAACTGTATCAGTAACAATATCAAATACTTCACCAATATAACACCAAAAGAAATAAAAAATAATTACGTCTTGGGACATAACACCCCCATCACCAAATTTACATCCCATGGATTGTAAATATCATGTCTCTTTCATGTATACAGTAATATACAGTAACATCTTATTCACCATCACCATCACAGGCCCTAGACAAAGCATCCGCCACCACGTTCTCTGAGCCTTTCTTGTGTTGAATGTTCAAGTTATATTCTTGCAGCAGCAGACAGACAGAGCGACCAGCGCATCAAACGCTGATTGAGGTTGCGCGTACGGGAGAGAAAAACTAAAGGGTTGTGGTCACTATAGACAACCAGAGGCATACAGCTACCACCCACGTAAACTTCAAAATGTTTCAGTTTTTTAGTTCATTTCTTAGTTTTAGTTTGTTTTAGTAATTGTATGAGCTTTTGTCATTTTAAATGATTTTTATTTAATTTTTTTAATGAAAGTTAATTAAAACAAGTTTTAGTAATTGTATGTGCTTTTCTTTTTTTTACTTTACGTTTTTTTTGTTAATTAAAAACACATTTCAGTTTTCAGTTTACTTTTTAGTTTAGTTTGTTTTAGTTATTGATTGCGCTTTTTAATTATTATTATTTTTTTAAGTTAATCCAAAACACATTTCAGTCTTCTTTTTAATTTTAGTTTGTTTTAGTGATTTTATGCGTTTTTGACATTTTTTTTTTACTTTGTACTTTGTTTTAGTAATTGTATGCGCTTTTGTTATTTTTAATTATATATATGTTTAAGTTATTTTAAAAATCCATTTCAGTTTTCTTTTTAATTTTAGTAATTTCATGCACTTTTGTCATTTTTTACTTGACCTTTTTTTTTTTTAAATAAATTCAAAGCACATTTTAATTTTTAGTTTTCTTTTAATTTTAGTTTTAGTAACTGAATGTGCTTTTGTCATTTTTAATGATTTTTAATTTTATTTTTTAAAAGTTAATTCAAAACACATTTCAGTTTTTAGTGTTCTTTTCATTTTAGATTGTATTAGTAATTTTATGCACTTTTGTCATTTAATTTTTTTTTTTACTTTACTTTTTTTTAATTAATACAAAACACATTTCAGTTTTCAGTTTACTTTTTAGTTTGTTTTAGTAATTGTATGCGCTTTAATTATTTTTTATTTCGTTTTTTAAAAACATTTCAGTTTTTAGTTTTCTTTTTAATTTTAGTTTTTTAGCAATTGTATGTGCTTTTGTCATTTTTAACAGTATTTATTATTTCTGTAACTTTTACTTAGTAATTTTAGCTTTTTAAATTTATTTTACAAATAGAATTCACTTGTTACATTATTTCATTTTTTAAAGCATTTTTTTAACCCATGTGACTAGTATCCAACATAAAATGAGCATAATAAAAGAAATTAACATATTTTTTAAAAAGTTAAATAATTCAATTTATACAAATACAGAATGCGAAATCCATCCATAATCAGTACCAGTGTTCGTTTTTTAGTTTAGTTAGTCTTTTTTTTCTTCAATATTTTGTTGTAATGTATTTTTCCCTTTTAGTTAACGAACTATGCAAAATGAAACCAAATTTTAACATTTTATATTAACTTAAAATCATGCTTTATAATTTTTATACTACTTTATACTTTTGCTCAAGGTTAAATCGCCATAACTGATTATGATTGGATTATTAAATTGTCTTTTTTTCTGTAAAACATTGTGGATGGATATTTTATTAAATTGTTCTTTTTAACAGTATTTTTTAATTAAAAATATTGAATTATCCTAACAAAGCACATTTTTTTATGTTGTTATGACTGACGATAAAAAATGTAAAGAACATTTTCGTCAGTAATTGCATTGACAAGGTTAACATCGACTTAGACCTGACTTTTCCTTTTGTTCGTTAATTATGTCCATAACAGGTCTGACTCAATAACGCAGCCTTTCTTACTGATGTGACCTTTTCTTACTGGAGCTACAAATTGAGCATGCCGCTGACAGAGTGTGAAGACACAATGTTATTTGTCAGAGTACTTCTGAGCCCATTCCAGTCAAATAGTCCCAGCGGTGTAATAGTCACCTCTCCCTTCTGTAAAAATAATAACTCTATACTGCATGAATTCTCAAAGCTGCGCTCATCAAAAATAGCCTTCTCTGAAGAACGAAACTCTGAGAGGTGCCACTCCAGCCTGATGAATCTTTGTGTTTCACGCTGATATTCCACCTCCGCACTCCAGATACGGTCCTCGTATTCTCGTGGTGAAAACTGTAGCCGCCATGCACAATAGCCATTTTTCGTCCCCCTGTTGTGAAATGGGAATCAGCTTGTGTGTAGGGGTCAAAGATAGCAAATGGTCAGCAGGTCAGTTCAATTACACAGTGGGTGATTGTCTTTTCGCTCTTGGAGGTGGGAGAAGTCTTCATGGCAACTCCCACATCATTCTATTGCTCTCCATTATCTCGCAACATAAACCTCTGAGGTGTCGGGCCTCTGGAAACACATGGGACCGGTGAGCTAAATAAGAATCTTTACTGGAGCAAAGAGCAGAGCACTTTGGCATCACAAGACACTCTCAATTCTCTCCACTAATGAGCTTGTTAAACAGATGATAGAATATGTGCAAAAAGGGTGATTGGCGACTAGAGCAAAAGTTCATGTTTACGCATATATGGACCTTTTTGGTATTAAACATTAAACAGTGCTCACTTTCCCTCCGAACTGTGTGGGAAGTGCCGTTCCGCCCGGCGTATCATTTGGCTTGGAGCAGAAAGGAAATGAAAGAATAAAAGGTCGTTAAAGGCCGAATTGTTCTTTATTTTGAATTAGTCTTTTATGATGACATCTTTAGCCTTGATTTAAATACTCGGTTTGAAAAGCAGATTAAATATGGTAGCGGCATTAAGTGCTTGATGAATGTGGTTCATGCGAAGAATTACATGAAGAAATTCTTGACATTGTTCGATCTGAGATCACCTTTTTAAATCTGTCTAAATTGCCTGAATTCATCACCTGGGATGGAGCACTCTTTAAATGAATCAGTGTAGCTTTGAAGGACGTACCTTTTTATGCTTGAGAAGGAAACAGAATTAGACCTTGCTAAATGTATGTCAGCAGATGCATTTGCATGCCTGGAACTGAATCTGTAATGACAAGTACGGATGTGTTAAATGATCAAATTTTAAAATCAACATGTTGGTGGGTTACCTTGAAGGACTAGTCGATTAATCACTGCGTTGCAGAAAAAGTCAGAGATGGGAATAGTTAAGCAGGGATTTTACATCAGTGACGTAGTGCTTGGCGACATACCAGTAAATCTGGTTTGAATTATGCAAAAGGTATGAATTATGTTAATTGATAGGAGATCTCTGTTAACTGCAAACCCTTCTGAATAAGATATTTCACATAAAATATGTTTACATATAGTCCACAAGAAAAAATAATAGTTGAATTTATAAAAATGACCCTGTTTGTAAGTTTACATACAGTTGATTCTTAGTGTTGTTAAAGAAAAGCAGGCAGTTTAACTGTTCAGAACAAACAAGGACTCATGAACAACTATCACTAAACAAAAAAACACAGCTGTGGATCATTTAGGTATCAACATTAAGAATCAAAGGGATGTAAACTTTTATTCAGGTCAGTACTAAATAAACAATAACATGCATTTTGTATGATCCCTTTTATTTTGGTAAAATAAATAACATTTTTAATTATTCTGAAAGGGGGGTGTAAACTTTTGACCTCAACTGTAGTATGATATATGATATACTGTAATGTATTATTTTTGGAAGGGGGAAAAAAGTAATTTAAAATCATTAAGTCAAAACTGGATTTTCCAGTAAAAACATAACATCAGATTCTGGTGACGGGGTAATACTTCTTATTTCCATTTGATTGCAATGTCAAACATTTGGATGAAATGATTCTCCTAAGCCTAGTTTTATAACTAGAATTTTAAGTATGAATACACTTTTATTTTTGCATGTTTGAACTTGGAAATGATTCACAAAAGATTGTATATGATATTTCACTTCATCTTTCTTTGTGTTCTTTAGCTCCTCTTGAAAATAACCAATGCAATGTGAATTTGAGGTTGATCAGTGTGCCCTGACTTTAAAAGATGGATATCTGACCTTGAGTGTTGGATAGGAGTAGGAGGTGGCAGAGGTTGTCTTCAGCTTTTAAAAACTGAGCTATTAGCATCTTGACTTACAATGCGGTGCACAAGATGCTTTGAGTACCCTCAAAAATATCTGTAACTTATCGACCTTTTTCTTCCATTAGGTGTCAACTTCTTGTGACCTATTCCTAACAGCAAGGTTTGTTCTAGCTTCTGTATTATTGAGACATCTTCCCTTTCACAGCACAAGCAGTAGCACAGGAGGAGGCGGTAGGGAGGGGAGTTGATGGTCATCAGAGATAGGTGGAATGAGGCGTGCAACAGCCAGGCACAGGGGCGGACAAGCAGACCTTTTTGATGGAGAGCACTGCCAGTTAATGATGACTTATCAAAACGGGAGACCGCGGCTGAGTGACTGCCCAGTAGAACGAGCTTTGTCCCTAGAGATCCTATCCTGGAGAGGACAAATTCCAAGCACTTAGCTTGGAATTCATCTCGCTAATCGTGGTCGAAGAGACGAGCGAAAGGGGCTATATCGAGTCCCTGAGAGTGATGGAGACGAATCAGTGCTTCCATCTCCAGCAGATTGGATCTGGAGCGACTACTGATGCCATTGGATGGCTCAGACATGTAGTCATGTGATTCAGATACCCAGAGTGGGGGGGCTTTCATCAGTAATTAGAGCTAAGTTATTATGACAAGCTTTTAAATGAGAGCAGTGTAATATATTGACAGACTGATGTTCCATTTACTCTTTCCATGTTACAAAGAACTCCATTTTTAGATCCTAATGAAATTGCAGCTCTTGAGTTTTTAGACGTCTTAAGATTAGTATGACTGAAGTGCCATCTTCATACAAACATGTATCTGTGCTTTCAAGTGAATAAATTAAAGTGTAAGACTAGCAGGAAAATCTGGAAAGAAATTCCTGGCGGTTCTTCTGTCCTCATTCAGATTTGGCATTTGCACCTAGGTTTTGTAGGTTTGTATATTATATTTACTGTAGACTTTATTTGTGACTTTTAGTGCTGTCAAATGATTAATCACAATTAATCGCTTCCAAAATAAAATTTTTTGTACATAATATATTATGTATATATTAATACACATACATACAGTATATATTTTGAAAATAATTGCATTATTTACATGTATATATTTGTATTAATATACTTTATGTGTATATAAATATGTTTAAAATATAAATTAGTACTGGGCAATAATAATTGTGATTAATACATGTAAACACCTGTAAATAATTTCAAAATATATACTGTATGTGTGTCTTTATATATACATAATAAATATACACTTTTATTTTGTATGCGATTAATCATGATTAATCATTCCCCAGCACTAATATAAAAATAAAATATTTTTTAAAAAAATATATACATGCATGTGTGTATTTATATATATATATATATATATATATATATATATATATATATATATACATAATATACACAGTACACAGACATATATTATGTAAAAAACACTTTTATTTTGGATGTGATTAAAAGTGATTATTTTATTTTATTTTATTTTAATGGTCATCTTTTTCCTGAAACAGTATGAACAAATATCCTAAATAAAAATAAATCAGATTATATGTATGTATGTATGTATATATACATATCTATATATATCTATATATATATATATATATATATATATATCTATATATCTATATATATATATATATATATATCTATCTATCTATCTATCTATATCTATATATATATATATATATATATAAAAACAAATGTACCATATTTTGCAGAGTTTGACAAAATTATAGCTTTATTAGAAATGAAAAAATGCAAATGGTTTCCTAAAAAATGATAGAACTGGCATTATAATTTGTGATACAATTGGTAAAAAATTATTTTCACATGATAAATATTAAAAAGTTCAGTTATATCTTTTTGGATTATCATTCTTTTAAAAATCTTAAGTTTTAAAGAAGAAGGCAATATGGGTCAAATGTAAAACAATGGCGTATACATAAGCAAAAATACATGAAGGCTTGATTAAAATTTTTCCAATAAAGTTTTAATGTATTCTTTATATTACAATATTTTAAACTCCCTTGGATATAAAAGTGCTCATAGTTTAAAAAACAATTATAAATGCACGTGAGCCTTATGAATGGAGAATTGCAGAATTTAATTCTTTCCATCAGAACCCAAACCTCATAGCAGCATGTCACGATGGCAGTGTTCCTGTGCGGTTGGCGTACCTTCAACCGTGTCTTTTAATTGAAGGAACTGAGAGCCATTTCATACGGGATGAGAAGAATAGATGTTTCACCTGCCTTTAGCACACCAAGAATAGAAACAGAATGAAAGAGAATCTCCTGGTGCTCGGTAATGTAATATTACCCCCGGCCACATATTTTAATAGTCAGGGGTAGGTTTTCTAGTGAGGTTGCATTCATTTGCGAAGCCATATCTTGTCTTTGTGCCGCACCACCGCTGGGATGTAAGGATTTGCAGGACCCTGCCATTAATTGTGGGATTTTTTTAATTGGCTCAATCCCCAGATAAGTGTCAGGTTTTACGTTTAACACTTCTTTAGATGTAATATCATCCCAGTCGACCTTATTGTGCGATGAATCTCCTCTTATATTTAACGCAATAATGAAGGAAATGAAAGATGATGTATGAACAGGAAATGTGAGAATCTGGGAAAAAAAGAGCCGCCTGGTAGATGAAAATACCCACACCTGAGCACAGATCACAATGCATTTGATTCCCCTGCCAAATTACTTTTTAAATTATGCATTACTTTTTAATTTGTTGGGCTTGCAGTGGACATAGACTTGACGTGCAGATGTTATACTGAAAGTAAACTCATGGTGGAGGTTAAAATCTTCTGCAACTGCAGCTACTATTTTATTTTATTTTAATTTTTTTTTTTTACTTATTTATTTATTTATTTTTTAAGAATTCTCTTCTGCTCATCAAGCTTGCATTTATTTGATCTAAAATAGAGCAAAAACAGTGATGTTGTGAAATATTTTTACTATTTAAAATAACTGCTTTATATTTGAATATATTTTAAAATGTAATTTATTCCTGTGATCAAACCTACATTTTTTGCATCACTGCTCCAGTTTCCAGTGTCACATGATCCTTCAGAAATCATTCTAATATGTTGATTTGCTGTTCAGGAAATAATAATTTTATTTAGCAAGGCTTTACATTAATCAAAAGTGATGATAAAAGACATTTATAATGTTATAAAAATTTATATTTCAGATAAATGCTGTTCTTCTGAACTTTCTATTAATTACATAAATCTGAAACATAAATAATAAATGTTTTTGACCAGCAAATCAGAATAATAGAATGCTATCTGAAGGATATGATGCTAAAAATTCAGAGTTGAAATCACAGGAATAAATTATATTTTAAAATATATTTGGATAGAAAGCAGTTGTTTTAAACAGTAAAAATATTTCAGAATTGTACTGTTTTTGCTTTTAAATTCAGATAGAAAGCAGTTATTTTAAATAGTAAAAATATTTCAAAACTGTACTGTGTATGCAGGCTTGCTGAGCAGAAGAGACTTCTTTAAAAAACATTACATTTCAAAAACTTTTGACTGGTAGTGTATATTAAGTAATTGTTTTTGTGCGTTACACAAACATTTTTCATTGGAAATTTTTTTCTCTTTTTAAATGATGGGCATTTTATGTATGTGAAGTTGTGTAAATCTATTTAATATTTTGTCTTTTTTTCCCCAATTCTAATTATATAAATCAACATGAGAGGGTCATTATGGCACATTGCATTCTGTTTTAATTAGATCCCATTAGTATTTTCCTTGAGAATGTTAGACCTGCAGTACTTATCATCCTAGGCTTTAAAATTTATGCTTTGTAATATGCGTAAATATGTAAAAATCACCGTTTGTATGTTAAAATATTCCACCAAGAGCTCACAATTTTCCCATGCAGATAGGAAATGGAAATTTTAAGCTCAGTTACTTCAAACCATGCTCTCAGGGTAAAAATGTACCCTAGGTTTTATCATATTCCTCCAAAGTGTGCTGCACCCCGTGTCCTTAGCCCCCATTGACCTTGGTGACAGAAGTGATTACGACCTCCTTCTAAACCCGCAGGATTAAAACTAGTAGCCTGCTTGTGTAGTAAATCACTTCACCCGGGGCTCAGGTCTATAAAGCTCTCCGTGTGCTTTTTCAATGCACCGAGTGCCTTGCTAATGCCAACTGCATCGCATAGCACTTACTATCCTTGCGAAAAATGACCTAGCCTCCCGCTAATGCATCATTAACATTCCTGGATGCATAAATTGTGAAAGGTTCACGATTTATGCGCTTGCGGTGTGTGAAGAAGGACAGGATATTTGATGTTGCACAGATAAAGCGATAGCGGATTTTTCACAAAGAGAACGATTGTTGTATGTCCTCGAACTGTTAAAATGCCATTTATGAGAGTGCTACAGTTTTGGATGTGTTTATAGTTATTTTCGTTTAATATGATTTTATTGTTTATATTTGAAACATCTACATGACCCACAGAAATTGCCGCTGACCAACATTTGCCAATTATGTATGTGTAATATAAATTTGCATTTGCTGTGATTGATAACCAGATGACCAGACTTCATTATGTTTTCTCTTTGAATGACATTGTGCATGAATAATCACTGAAAACATGAAACCATTTGAAACTGAATGTTTTGAAACTGCCCTCAAATGTCAGTGACCTCTAGTGCCATTTCTTCTGCACATCATTTTGTTGTAGAATCAAACCGTTTGCCAGAATTGTATCCAAGTGACTGGTTTGTACTGTACATCCTCCTGGCCTCTCTGAAGACTCAACCTTTGATTATCATAATGAAACCTTGTGCGGTCTGCCCTCCATGCTAGACCAGAACGTCAAAGAGTTGATGCCAGCAAGCTGGCGTGGTAGCCGTCCCACCTGTAGGCATTGCCAGCCTCTGGCGAGGCTCAATGAGCTGCCATCTGACAGGCCTGGCACTGCCCCTCTCCCCTCTCAAACCCAGTTAAACCCTGTAGTGTGTGTGCCATCACAACACAGTCCTCATAGTGTACAGCCATCTGGGCCTGTACGACCGCCTCAGGGGAGAAACATCAATTTCCATGTCTGCCTCTGAACTTGGGCGTTTTCCCGACAGCTCGGTTTCCACCTTTGAATGGATGTAATCAGACAGTCCTTAATGCATTTTTGCTCTTCTTTTGAATTGATGCACAAGTTACAAGATATCTATCTATCTATCTATCTATCTGTCTGTCTATCTATCTATCTATCGTTCTATCGTTCTATCTATCGTTCTATCATTCTGTCATTTTATCGTTCTGTCATTCTGTTGTTCTGTCGTTCTATCTATCGTTCTATCATTCTAGCTAACATTATGTCTATCTATCTGTCTATCTATCTATCTATCTATTGTTCTATCGTTCTATCATTCTATCTGTCGTTCTATCTACCTATTGTTCTATCTATCTATCTATCTATCTATCTATCTATCTATCTATCTATCTATCTATCTGTCTGTCTATCTATCTATCTATCTATCTATCATCTACCTACTGTTCTATCATTCTATCTATGACTCTATTGTTCTATCTATTGTTCTTTCTTTCTTTCTTTCTTTCTTTCTTTCTATCTATCTATCTATCTGTCTATCTATCTATCTATCTATCTGTCTATCTATCTATCTATCTATCTATCTATCTATCTATCTATCTATCTATCTATCTATCTATCTATCTATCTATCTATCTGTCTATAATTATATCAAGACTATTCAAACTCCACCTGACAAATTTAAAATTTAAACTCCCAGAGTCCCTTGAAACTTGTTTGTTTGTTTGTTCGCTGACTTGTTTGTTCTACCTGTCTATGGACAAAACTTGGTTCTTGCGAGACTAGCATATTCTCACCAGAGCTTACGCTATGCCTACATCCTACATCATCCGCTGGAACACCACTCTCTCGTGAACGCACGTATGACAGTTAGAGGAAGCAAGATATTATGGTTTATAAAGTTTTAAAAATGGATATTTTTCTTACACAAATGCATTGATTTGCTTCAGAAGGGCTTTATAAACCCCCTAGAGATACTTAGGATGGCTTGAGGGTGAGCAAATCATGGGGTAGTTTTCATTTTTGGGTAAAACTATCCTTTTAAGCAATAATTGACAATGGGACATTGAATTATTAGAAAACTAGTGCATACCCGATGTAGTATTATGGCCGTAATCTCGTGTAAACAGACCTTCAGACTGACAGC
Organism: Labeo rohita; assembly: GCF_022985175.1. Taxonomy (NCBI): domain Eukaryota; kingdom Metazoa; phylum Chordata; class Actinopteri; order Cypriniformes; family Cyprinidae; genus Labeo; species Labeo rohita. The sequence goes on from NC_066877.1 coordinate 24,624,311, forward strand.
AGAAGGTCTGGAAACTTTGGCTGCTTTGAATGGCCAAAGCCCGCATAAGAGGCCATATGACAGGTACAGCAACCAATCACTCTTTGTTTTGAGTCGTGTCATGTTTAGGGGCATGGAAATGTCACCACAATAACAGAGCAGTGTGTAAAACTCTCAACATATTTGAAAGATTCTGTGCCGTGAACTTTAAACTTTTCACATACTTTTAAAAAGCTGCGTTTAGTTGATCCTAATAAGTGCTCGTCTCCCGGAAATCCTGTATAATCTAACCCAGTAGTTTTCAAACCGGTCCTGGAAGCACCCCTACCCTGCACATTTTGTATGTCTCCCTTATCAGACACACTCATTTCATGTTGTGCAGTTTCTACTAAAGAGCTGATGAGTTGAATCAGGTGTGTCAGATGAGGGAGACATACAAAATGTGCAGGGCAGGGGTGCTTCCAGGCCCGGTTTGAGAACCACTGATCTAACCAATCCGATGATGACTTCGAAACTCCTGAAGTGTTTCCAGCTGAAGTTTTCCAAGTGTGCCTTATGCATCAGACGTTTAGTCAACGTTCCGTGGGCATGACATCTGAGGCTGAGACTAATATGGCCTCAACATTAAACATTCGCAATTATTCTGCTTGCTGTATGCTATGGCTACCACACCTCATTTTTATCATATTGTTTGTTATATTTACTGGCTTGTTAAAGGATAAGTTCACTTCGAAAATGAAAATTTCCTGATAATTTACTCACCCCCTTGTCATCCAAGATGTTCACGTCTTTCTTCAGTCTTGTCTTTCTTTTCTTCAGAAATGAAGTTTTTGAGGAAAACATTCCAGGAATTTTCTCCATATAGTGGACTACAGTGGTGGCCAACAGGTTGAAAGTCCAAATTGCAGTTTCAGTGCAGCTTCAAAGGGCTCTGCACGATTCCAACCAAAGAAGGGTTTTATCTAGCTAAACGATCAGCTGTTTTCTTAAAGAAAAAAAAAATATATATATACTTTGCATGTTTGCTTTGTAAACACTGGGTCAGTACCAAAAAATAAATAAATAAATAAATAAATAAATATATATTAAATATATATAAATATATATTTAATTATATATATATTAAATATATATATATATATATATATGTGTGTGTGTGTGTGTGATTACTTAATGCATGAGGTCAAGATAGTGCAAGCCGAGCATTTGTGGCTAGATAAAACCCTTATTCCTCAGCTGGGATTGTGTGGAGCCTTTTGAAGCTGCATTGAATCTGCAGTTTGGACCTTCAACCTGTTGGCCACCATTGAAGTCCACTATATAGAGAAAAATCCTTGAATGTGTTCCTCAAAAACCTTAATTTCTTTTTAACTGAAGAAAGAAAGACATGAACATCTTGGATGACATGGGGGTGAGTAAATTATCAGAAAACTTCTATTCTGGAAATGAACTTCACCTTTAAGTCTTTGTGGCTTTTAGCGCTGTTGCTGTTGTTGGCTGTAAGGACCTTAGAAGTGATTAAATGGAAGAGTAATGCGGTCAAGACATGGAACTATTTTACTTTTTTTTTGTTTCCTGAAGAGTAATTGCAAACCTTGGAATGCTCGTCAATCAATCAGATTTATGCATTCAACATCCTTGTAATTTGAAAAAATATAATAAATCTAAAAATAATTGTAATACCCACTTTTCACAATCCAATCAATACCCGAAGAATGCAATCTGATTCACCCATATATTTATTTGGTAATTGAAATATCATGTTTCATTATGAAATATGTCATTATGTGTTAGTGAAGTAGGTTGCAAACGGTGTCGCATGCTGACTTTAAGCTGTACCAGACCATTGTTCACCACAAAAGGCCCTTTTTTAGACTGCAAAAAAGAGGAAAATATGACACATTAATGGCATCATTAAAGTTAATAGAGGAAAAAGTCTAATCTATGATTGGTAAACACATCACTGCCAGGCTCTGTGTACTATAATTGAAATGAGAGAGAGTCATTCATAACAGCAGCATTTTACTTCTATTTCTCAGCACACTGATAAGATCAGAGGAAGGGGTGGATTTTTGTCAGGGAAAAACCTGTTTGTTTCAGCCTCCTTTATCAATTTAATGTTCTGCAGAACTGACATGTAGCAAATAATGTGTTTATATTAGTACTTTGATGCTTTTACTACAAATGTTCATACAGATATGCATACAGCTACATGTAGATATCATGTATTTTTCTGATTTGATATAGCCTATATGATTTAAGAATCCAGTTACTGATGGTGATTGAAAAGCTATAGCTTGATTTAACCCATAATTGCTCATATTTGACAAAAAAGTCCATTAAGATTTAATGGTTAATTATATTTCTGAAGGACATTCTGAATATCATAGTTATTTATCTGATTTTCATAAGGAGAGTTATGTGACACTGTCTTTACGTTTCTGTATGTGTCATTACTTTTTATAGATTATTTGCTAGACATTTAATAAGGTGTAGGCAACTCTAGACAAGGTATAGCTATATTTAGTTGACATTTACTGATAATATCAATATTGTTTTCACAGCTTCTTTAATAAACATTTCATTGTATAACGTAGATTGTTTTCCGACGTTGAAGCTGTGACTAAATTCATTGTTGCTCTTCTGCAGTGAGATTTTTATTTTTATTTTTTTTTATGGTGTCACATTTATGAAAAATGAGTGTTCAGTTACTGACAAGTCAGGTTTCATCCATTAGCTTTTCACGTTGAGCTGATCCATTTGTTCCCAGTTGAAAGTCATGCAAGCCGATCTTAAAATCATTCTGCTTTATGATTAGCCCACCACTGATAGCTCATATCAGATGAAACGTAGGTGTCTGCGTCTTGCACTGATGGCGCCAAACAAGACATCCACTGAGAGACTTACATTAAGAAGTCTATTAAGAGTGTCAGGAAGCTTTGAATATGTGTGGATGATTGCTACATGAAATTTTATACCGCCATTAAGATTCTTGTAAGTGCATTGATACTCTATGATGGCTTTTGAGACTTGTCAAATGACAGAAATCTATTCAGTTTTCCAGCAAGATTCTTGTTTCTGCATTTATTGATTTTTTTTTTTGACCTATTATGGACTCCCTTTTTTTCCAGATGTGTCTGTACATCACACTTATTTTTATGAATAAATTTTCTTTGAACACTGTAAAAAAATAAATAAAAAATAAAGCAACTTGATGCAGGTAGACTTTTGAGTTTAGTTTTTCTCAGTAAATATACTTTGTTTAGCCAACATAATACAGGTGCTGGTCATATAATTAGAATATCTTCAAAAAGTTGATTTATTTCACTAATTCCATTCAAGAAGTGAAACTTGTATAATGTATACATTCATTCCACACAGACTGATATATTTTAAGTGTTTATTTCTTTTAATTTTGATGATTATAACTGACAACTAATGAAAACCCCAAATTCAGAATCTCAGAAAATTAGAATATTGTGAAAAGGTTCAGTATTGAAGACACCTGGTGCCACACTCTAATCAGCTAATTAACTCAAAACACCTGCAAAGGCCTTTAAATGGTCTCTCAGTCTATTTCTGTAGGCTACACAATCATGGGGAAGACTATCAGTCTGTGTGGAATGAATGTATACATTATACAAGTTTCACTTCTTGAATGGAATTAGTGAAATAAATCAACTTTTTGAAGATAATCTAATTATATGACCAGCACCTGTATTTGTTTGTTCATGCAATGCTGATTGTCTCATTTTGCTAATAGAAAAAGTCACGGCAATTGCCGTTGAGGTAATTTTTTTTTCTTTTTATGTATCAAGTTTTTGTTTATTTACAAATGACAACAGTGAATTGTTAAAGAAACCTTAGTGGATAACGTCTGATATGTAGATAACATTGTCTTTGTAAAACATCTTAGATATCCAGAAAACAGACATAAGTGGTTGAACATACTCTAGGCCTCAAAACTAGACACACAAACCTCAAGAACGGTTGCAATCCACAAATGTTAAAAAGATGAGCTCTTACATCACAGTGCAGCAAATAACTAACAATAATGACAAAAGGTTTAAATTAAGTCAGCAAACAGCAAAACAATAATCTTATAACAGTAACTGCATAATTTGTTCAGGCTGCAAGGCATGCTGGGAACTCACAAAGCCTTAACATTTCAACAATATGAAACTGTGTTTGACTAGTTGGGACAACATTTGTGGTCATTTTGTTGGTCTGACAAGGGTTTTTATGTGGTTTCAAAAAAAGAGCATTTTTTTAGTATTTGAGACTCAAAATGTTTCGTAAAGTGGAAAATATGCATTTGCATTTTTTTACAGTGAAGATACACAAGTGTTTTTGTAATATATCATCCATCCATCCCTCCTTACTTCCCTTCCTTTCTTTTTTTTCTGATTATTCATAAGGGTTATTCCCCCTTTTTTTAGTGACCATTTGTTGAAAAATATCAAATTTCACTATTTGATTCAATTTCGAGTCACAAGCTTACGCTTCGATTGATTCTGTTTGGATTTGATATCGATTATTTTGGATATATTGGATACAGTTCATGGCAAATTTTCTCAAAGGGACAAAAATTACTGCTGTAAAATATACAGTTCAGTTGGTACAACATTACTGTAGTATTGAAGGTTAAAATTAGCTGATCTGTATACAAACTCAGTTGTTATTATAATAAAGTTATAACAGTAGTAGTAAAATTTGGTAGTATACTTTAATGTCCTAGAAAGGAAAAAGGTTAAGATTATACTAGTTAGTATTATACTAGTTAATACTAACTTTACAATTACATATTTATATTCCTACTTTAATTAATTGTTTAAAATATAAATATTTAAATGTTGGCTGTAATCAAATCTTGACGGATTTATTCAAACATAAATTAAATGTTGAAAAACGGTAAGAATTATAATGAATATGGTATATGGTGCATATATTTAGCAAAATCCTCCCCTCTAGTGTTAATTTTTCTAGCTGACTTACGAGCATATGATCACTGCCATAATAATAATAAAAAAATTAACCAGGGTTGTATTATAGTAAAAGTCTAGTAAGCATGTTTTTTTTTTTTTTTTTCTGTTGATTATCATTTGTATAACCATAGTTTTACTACAAATACCATGGTTAGAACAGCAAAACAATAGTTATTTTGTGGTTAAAATGGTTTAGCTATAGTAACCATGTTTTTTTGGTTTTATTTGTAGTAAAACCATGGTTAATATTGCAAGGGTAAATATGTTATTTCTGACATCACAGTCTTGATGTTACTAATTACTGTTTACAAACTATTATATCGACGTCTTTCAGTGGTTAAAATAGTTATGAGGCAATTACATGAGACAGGATACAGATTTCGGTAAGTTGTACTCTTTCTCTCTAACATACATTTGGATGTTCATTCATATTTATTTCATGCTGTAACTGGTCAAAACAGAGGAGATCAGTTCAGGCTGCTTCTCTTAAACTAAGACGCCACAGCGATCTGTCAGTCCACATTAAACAGCGCCAAAATGGCATTTATTGTTTGAATTTTGTAATAAAATGGACAGAATTTGAAATCTGAGATTTTCATATCAAAAGTAGCAAAGCACAAGCTTATTGCGATTTGTCGGATGGGAGGCGCGCTACAATGTTCTGTTCATTACTTGAAAGCAGGCAAGACTAAACAATTTTGAGATTTAAGAATCAATGTAATTTTATAAAAATGAGAATCCATTAAAATCGAGAAATCAATATTTTTTTACCCAGCTGTACTACTTTGTAACAATCTCATCTGCATTTGACCTTGTCAGTGACACTAAAATATATCTAATCAATGCACATATGTGGAAGGAATCTCACCATTACATGGTCATTCCTCCACCTGCCAGAGTGATGACTGGCATGGCTCACTCTGTCTGTCTTTCTCTTTTATCTGTCTTTCACTGTTTCTTTGAGCATCGCTCTCATGACAACCATGTAGCGAAGCTCTATTTGTGGACTCTGCATGTGTGTTTGTGTAATATATAGGGCTTATGCTCTGGGCTGGAAGAGCTGGGAGTGTGTGGAGGAGATAGGAGAAAAAGAAAGGAGACCCACTGTTCGTGTCCTCCGCACCTCTGCATGGAACTAACGGCTGTCTCGAGCCCAGCATTGGCATTTTCTTTATTGGCTCATGACGGATTTGGTAGGGATGTTGGGAATAGGCCTGGCAGACCTCAGTAAACACGCCGGGGTCAGCTGCACGATTTCGCAGTGATAAGAGCATTGGGAAAGGCTGGATTAGTGAACAAGGAGGATGCCAATGAGACCAAGAGCACCAGTCTGCTGCGATTTCTGCCTCAACTTCACACGTATAAATCTCTGGACTGCACTGATATATTGCCTCCAGGCCTGCATTGTTTACAACATGCTGGCTGTCCAAATGAGTTGTTTATGCCAAAGAAAGGAGGCAACAGCTATAAATCTGATGCGCGAGATGCGATGTTTGGGTTGGGCGGCACAAGGTTGCTACACGGCGCACACCTGTTGTGTTACGCCGCGTCGATAGCCTGAGGTAGAAAAACGGTGGCGTCCTGCGGACATTCCATCATCTGCAGATGCTCGTGGAGGAAATTAGCTGTTATACATCAGTAAGACAACATGAGCGCAAACAGGATCACATTAGCGAGTTGTTTTCATTATCATTAGCAGGCGTTGCCTTAGCGCAAACACATCTATTTGCATTGGTCGACCGCTATAAAGTTACTCGCGGTAGCGTTTGTCACCTTCATGCAAATCGAGCCCCCCGATAGTTTAATTACACTGTCGCCTCCACCTGCGCAAATACCGTCTGAACCGTCAAAGTAAAGACGCTAACGATTGCTCACGGGTAGATAATTTCAGTAGGACGGTTAATAGGAAACAAAACCTGACACATTTATTTACAATAGGGACGCACAGTCTGTGGTGCCCATTAGCAATGTAAATATTTTTAGAGGACGTATTTAAATCAAAAGTAATTTCCTCAAGGAAATCGGAGCAGCATGTGCTAATTGGTTTGACTTTGAATGAGACAAAATGTTAAAGTTCCTGAGTGTGCAGTGAAGTGTGTGTGTGTGTGCATCAGAAGTTACATGCAAATGCAGCTTTCGAGTGCTTGTGTAATCTCTCAGTTCTCCAGCTTTTCAGATCTAGCCTCCCGTAGTCGCTCTTTAAAAACTTCTCCCAAAGAGCTCATTTTATTGCCAGACCTTGAAATGGCTTGGTACACTATACAGAGGAAGTCGCCCAATTTCTTCCTCCATTTTTGAGAAAACCTGTAATAATATAATAGCTTCATAAGTGAGTTGGATTTAACAGAACTACTCTGAGAGATCTTGTAAGTCAGATCATTACCATTAGTTAAAGCTGCAGTCCATAAGTTTTGGCGCTTTAGCAGTTAATAAACAGAACTGCATATCTGTCATTCTATTGTTCGTTCTATCAGTTTATCATTCTATCTGTCTGTCTGTCTGTCTGTCTCTGTCATTCTATAGTTCTGTCTATCTGTCATTCTATCATTTGTTCTATCGGTTTATCATTCTATCTATCTATCTTTCTATTTATCTGTCTATCTATCTATCGTTCTATCGTTCTATCGTTCTGTCGTTCTATCATTCTATCTATTGTTCTATCTATCGTTCTATCTATCATTCTATCGTTCTATCATTATATCTATTGTTCTATTGTTTTGTCATTTTATCTATCTGTCTGTCTGTCTATCTATCTATCGTTCTATCGTTCTATCGTTCTATCATTCTATCATTCTATCATTCTATCTGTTATTCTGCCATTTTATCTATCTATCTATCTATCTATCTATCTATCTATCGTTTTATCGTTCTGTAATCTATTGTTCTATTGTTCTGTCATTTCATCTATCTATCTGTCGTTCTATAATTCTGTCTATCGTTCTATTTTTCTGTCATTTTATCTATCTATCTATATCTATCTATCTATCTATCTATCTATCTGTCTGTCTGACGTTCTATCGTTTTATCGTTCTATCTTTCTATTTATTGTTCTGTCATTTTCGTTATGTAGTTCTAGCTATCATTCTTTCATTCTATTATTCTATCATTCTATCTATCTATCTATCTATCTATCTATCTATCTATCTATCTATCTATCTATCTGTCTATCTATCTGTCATTCTATCTATAATTCTTCTTCAATCATTCTATCTTACATTTTGTCATTCTGTAATTCTGTTGTTCTATCATTCTGTCTGTTCTATCATTTTATCTATTGTTCTATTGTTTTTTCATTCTGTCATTCTGTCTGTGTCATTCTATCTATAATTCTGTCATTCTCTCTGTCTATAATTCTGTCTATTCTATCATTGTCTGTTGTTCAGTCTAGCTATCATTCTAACAAACAGTATCTGTCTCTTTACAGTGTCTAAATATATTTTTTTCAATACAGTTAGCTACTTTTTTTAGTAGCCTGCAAAAGCAAACAACTTTTTGTGAAGCTTGATTGAAGTTTGATTGTTTATTCATTTTTAATTATGAGTAGCTTGCCCCTAGTTACAATTTCATATTAACTTCCTGCGTACTGGTCATTTAGCTGTTACACAGTGAAAGCAGTAATAATCACATCAGGTTGCATAATGAATCTTTACCTTGATTGTATTGCATATATGCATAGTGACTTTATTTGTGTGCATATTAGTGTTGGTTTCCAGCTGAATATCCCCTTGAGGGTCAATAAAGTTTTTCAGTCTTTCTGTCCAAGCTTGGCAGACGGAGTTTCATTCATCCAGATGGAGAAAGAGAGGGGTGGGCCTAGCAGATGGTGGACTTAAGTGGTGGGGAACGGATGGGTCAGTGTTATAATAGTCAGGTGAAGGAGAGAGAATACTCAGAATTCACTCTAAGAGAAGTCTGTAGAAATATGGCCCAATGTACTGTGTTCATATTCATTTTGTTTTTCACAAGTGTTAACCATATTTTAAAGTATGCTTTGCATAGTATTGTGTATTATGGTTGAAGAATATGTCTTTTTTTTTTACAGACTTCATTACAGTGTTGAAAGGAGATGGATGTGCTGAGGAGTTTCATGATTATGCCATATACATGTGTATTTATAACACTGCTGTAATTATTTATAATATCAGAGGCTAGGGTCAAGTGACATGATGGTATAAAATAAAAAAGAATTGAGATTTACTTTTGATTATCATCACAACAGTGTTGTATTTGCTGGAAATTCAGTGAACAAATGGTTTCTATTTTTCTATTTCAGTGAATTAAATCATTTGTAATACAAAAATCACTTTATTATAATATAGAAACTGTTATATTTTTGAACTTGCAGTAACTGTTCTATACTGTTTATACTATAGTTATACTATACACTGTTACAACTGTTACCGTGGTATAAACTTGATATGCATTTGACCATATCTCCCCCCAAATTGAGACAATACAAGGTAAAGCAAGTAGTCATTCCTGTGATTATGGTGGGGTTTAGCCAATTTAAGTTATGTTTTGAAATGAGTTTCACAGACCTTAACCTTTCAGATAAATACCATTTTAATCTAATATAAATCTCTGGAGCATTTTTAACATTTGTATTGATGTCCTACTTACCAGAATATTATGTGTCTTACACTGGCCGTCGAATCAGTTGCGAATCACTGGGCTTTCATTGGGGCCCTTGCAATTAAGGGTCGTAATTGCTAAATTAACATGTATTATTAATATTTCAACCGAGGTTTGATTAATGGACTGCAGTTTAAATATGTGCCCTTCCATCACTGAACTCAGTAATTAGTTGCCTGAAAGAAGTATGAGTGAGCGATGTAGAGTTTAAAATGTATGAGTGAACATTAGTGATATTTCTAAGAAGAGAGAAGAGTGACCAGCCAAATGCGTCACGGGCAGCGATTCATTTTTCAGCGTTTCTGGGAAATTGCCCCAGAAGTATGTTAAATTGATTAATATGGTCTTAGCAATGCAAAGCATTGTGAGGCTCAGGGATGCGTTAAGGAAATGTTTTGTGCTGAGAAATCTGAAATGGAATCAATAATTTGAGAATATATTTCCTCAAGTCAGTATTGGCAACTCATCTTGGTAAATGACTCTAATCTGACACAACATTTTCACTGGATCCCTTTAAAATTGTTCCTGTTTTCATACATATTATTTTCACCAAATCTGAAATGCAGTTTGGATGAAAATGATAATAAAGGAGCAGCTGAATGCTGTTTGTATAATTTTTTTCAACTAAAGTGTTCAAGTGCTCTTCTGAACACCAGACATTTATGACAAAGGCCTTTGTTTTTTAGAGCCCTTGAAAACTAGCATTTTATATCGGCTAATTTTATGCCTTTGTTGAAATATTCAAATTAAAGCAGGGTGAACTTGAATGACATCATTCTTGTGTCCAAAAGTGCATTTAGTGGACAAGATTTTAGCATTAGATCACAGGTCTTTTACTGCCCTCACAGTAACCCATGCGGTAAAATTTTACAGCAGTCCTCAATTAAGTGTGATAAAAAGACCAATTGAAACTTACAGGAAGACAGTTGTAATGGTGTTCAATAGTAAAACTAACAAATTTGTTGCGATTATTTATTTTTTCTTCCAACGTCAGCGGCTTACTGTATGAAAAGTGTGCTTTTTCCTCTAAAAAGCTGATGATAAAGAAGGCAGTAGGCATTCCAACGTGATCTTTAAGGTGAATAATGTAAGCATAAAATAACAATACATTCACTATGGTAATCAAACTCGGTAAACAACTTCAAATGTGCCTTTATAATTTATTTCTGTAGATTTATTATATTATAGATGCACTGATTTGGATTAAACTGTAAGTGCTCACACCACAAATAAAGTATAAAATCACATCTGGAAATGTTATTTGCAGCAGCTCGTTGATACTCTGCCACTTGTTTGTACGAATTGAGCCAATTCATTTATTTGATTGCACTCCTCTGCATCCTTATTCGGCATCTAATCATCAGCTTGGTTCATTCAAGTCAAGTTATTTATTTGTATAGCTTCCACAATAGCCTACATATTGTTTCAAAGCATTTTTCCCATGCGAAAGTTAACCATGGTTGTACTACAAATTAAACCAAAAGAACATGGCTATTACACTACTAGTCAAAAGTTTTTGGACTGTAAAAAGTCTTTTTAAAGCCTGCATTTATTTGATCCAAAATACAGCAAAAGCAGTAATATTGTGAAATACTTTTACTATTTAACTATTTGAATATATTTTAAAATGTAATTTTTTTTTCTGTGATCAAAGCTAAATTTTCAGCATCATTGCTCCAGTCTTCAGTGTCACATGATTCTTCAGAAATCATTCTAATATGCTGATTTGCTGTTCAAGAAACAGTTTTACTATTATTATTGTCAATTTTTAAAACAGTATTTTTTTCAGGATTCTTTGATGAATAGAAAGATCCAAAGAGCAGTATTTATCTTTTTTTTTAACATTATACACTATATATATATAATACTTTTATTTAGCAAGGATGCTTTAAATTGACCAAAAGTGATGATAAAGACATTTATAATGTTACAAAAGATTTCTATTTCAGATAATTGCTGTTCTTCTGAACTTTCTATTCATCAAAGAAACCTGGAAAAATTCTACTCCGCTGTTTACAACATAATAGTAATAATAAAGCTTTGTTGGGTAGTAAATTACAATATTAGAATGATTTCTAACGAATCATGTGCATGAAGGAATGATGCTAAAATTCATCTTTGAAATCACAGGAATAAATTGCATTTTAAAATATATTCAATAGAAAACAGTTATTTTAAATAGTAAAAATATTTCACAATATTACTGTTATTGCTGTACTTTGGATCAAATAAATGCAGGCTTGGTGAGCAGAAGAGACTTCTTTAAAAACATTAAAAAATCTTACTGTACAAATACTTTTGATTGGTAGTGTATAGTTAAACTATGGTATCCACAGATTGTATGGTTTTGCTACACTAACCAAACCGTAGTTGACCATGATATTTCTAGTGATACTGTGGTTGCTCAAATGGTAATCAATACTGCAAAAACATGGATACTATATGTTCAGTATAGTAAAACCATGGTTAGTTTTCATAACGATGTTAGTAGTTATATCAGTATCATTTTAGTGAAGGAGACTGAATACTATGTAATGATTTTTTTCAGTGTCTCAGACACTTTTTTGTTATTATTTAAAGAGATTTACTTATTAGTCAGTTTTTTTCTAAGCACGAGTAAGCTGTTTCCCAAAAAATGTATATGTATATTTGTCTGTGGTGATTTGTTTGCTTATATTGTGTGCTACTGAGCATGTCTTTAAAAAACGTGATTGTAACATAGAATGCAGTGCACTGTGAAATTGATTCCGATTCTCTATATTAGAACATTTTATTATTTGCCTAAATTTGATATGTAATTGTGCATTCCCAATCCCCCTGTTTTTACATATAAATTCATGTACATGTACTTATGTTTTTGAAAACATAGTGCAGTATTATCATAAAGATTTGTTAACTGCTATATCTAAGCAGAGCTTGACAGCATGTGGTCTACCATGCATTTTGTCTTAAAGAACAGACCATGTTGTTTCTTGGGTAGGCCTAGTGTAATTCAAAGTTACATGACAGCTCTACTTTTCTACACAGTATATTGATAATCTTTAGAAATTCAGTTAATGTCTCGTCCATTCCTTTATGGCTTTAGCATGACATACGCTCAACATGCGACAGAGCCCATGAATGAGTGCCCGTACTTCATAAAGCATCCGTTGTGATTTGGGCTTGTTTGTTGTGCACGCTGTAATTAGCTGAGGCCATGAAGGGCACAGGCATACGGAGGGACATCACTTGATTACGCCCATTAATCATGTCTCAGCGAGACGACCGTAGGAGGATTTGGGAGCTGAAATGGACTGTGTCATTTTCTTAATGCTCCATTTCAGCTTCAGCTTTTCGTCTTCAAACCTCCGCTTACCAAAAAACTCTTTTCTTATGTAGCACAAAACCGTCTGCTGAGTCATATCTATCACAGAAGTGGGCCTTTACCCAATACTTGTCACATAAATTCTATAGTGGACTTCTCCAGCACCCCATGTCCTTAAAGCGTATGCCTGCAATTTGGTGTATAATTTGGAGTTGATGGGGCATTTTTGTGCAGCAAAATAATGTACCACTTCCATCGTGAGAAAAAGGGCATAAACCCGCATCCCTCAAACTCGCCTGAGAGAACGCCGAAAGCCATTTGGCGCTGTGAGGCGTGTTTCTCCTCTAAGGGGTTCAGCGGTTTTTTTCTCACTTCTTCCATTAGTCTGCATTCAGAGTGAATGTGAAAGCAATACCTGACCTGCATAACAGAGCTAAAGAGCTGTGATGCTGGACATTTTAACCAGAGTATAGAAAACAAGAATCATTTTTTGCATGAGCAACACATTGTGTAAGATATAAAATCAACATCTGTTTCTTTAAAGGTGAATGTGCAGGAGTTTTTTTTTTTATGTCAGTAATACTAAGTCTGTCAGAGACATCGCCTGGTAGGTGGTACATATGCTTTGACATGTTGGCCGATGCCATTAAGGCATGAGCGAGCAAATTTGTGTCAGTTTTGGCTCATTTCTCTCTGTCCTTTCTAGTCTATTCTGCACTATGAAGTCATGTTAAACTAAAGTTAAAAAAAAATAAAATTCGGGAAATAACTAGAGTTGGGTTCTCTATTATCTGGAAGCATTAATTTATTTAGTTCATTTATTTCAGTAATTCAACTCAAATTGTGAAACTCATGTATTAAATAAATTCAATGCACAGAGACTGAAGTAGTTGAAGTCTTTGGTTCTTTTAATTGTGATGATTTTGGCTCACATTTAACAAAAACCCACCAATTCACCAATCTCAACAAATTAGAATACTTCATAAGACCAATAAAAAAAAAACATTTTTAGTGAATTGTTGGCCTTCTGGAAAGTATGTTCATTTACTGTATATGTACTCAATACTTGGTAGGGGCTCCTTTTGCTTTAATTACTGCCTCAATTTGGCATGGCATGGAGGTGACGAGTCTGTGGCACTGCTGAGGTGGTATGGAAGCCCAGGTTTCTTTGACAGTGGCCTTCAGCTCATCTGCATTTTTTTGGTCTCTTGTTTCTCATTTTCCTCTTGACGGTACCCCATAGATTCTCTATGGGGCTCAGGTCTGGTGAGACATGTTTGTTTCTTCTCCTTAGTCCAGGTAAGACGCCTCTGACGTTGTCTGTGGTTCAGGAGTGGATTAACAAGAGTAATATGACAATTGTAGCCAAATTCCTTGACGCGTCTGTGTATGGTGGCTCTTGATGCCTTGACCCCAGCCTCAGTCTATTCCTTGTGAAGTTCACCCAAATTCTTGAATCGATTTTGCTTGACAAGACTCTCAAGGCTGTAGTTCTCTCGGTTGGTTGTGCATCTTTTTCTTCCACACTTTTTTTTTCCACTCAACTTTCTGTTAACATGCTTGGATACAGCACTCTGTGAACAGCCAGCTTCTTTGGCAATGAATGTTTGTGGCTTACCCTCCTTGTGAAGGGTGTCAATGATTGTCTTCTGGACAACTGTCAGATCAGCAGTCTTCCCCATGATTGTGTAGCCCAGTGAACCAAACTGAGAGACCATTTTGAAGGCTCAGGAAACCTTTGCAGGTGTTTTGAGTTGATTAGCTGATTGGCATGTCACCATATTCTCATTTGTTGAGATAGTGAATTGGTGGGCGTTTGTTAAATGTGAGCCAAAATCATCACAATTAAAAGAACCAAAGACTTAAGTCTGTGTGCACTGAATTTATTGAATACACGAGTTTCACAATTTGAGTTGGCGTACTGAAATAAATGAACTTTTCCACGACATTATAATTTACTGAGATGCACCTGTACATTAATGGAACAGCTAATTTAACCTTTAGATATATATTATATTATATTATATTATATTATATTATATTATATTATTTAGGGCTGCAAAATATATTTGCTACTGTATATATAAATACGTATACATACATGTATGTATTTAAAATAGTTGTCTATATATATATATAGTTTCAATACATTTAACATATTTTTAAAATAAATAACACGTTACTTAAATATATACACACATATATTATGTAAACACAGACTTTTATCTTGAGTACGATTAATCACAATTAATCGTTTGCAGCTCTAATTATATTACATTATAATATATCAGAGTTTGTGTATGTTTTGTTCAGGCATTTTTATTCTTTATTAATAATGCATTTTTAAAGATAACTATTTACAATCAAGCCCAAGATTTGCTCAGAATCATAAGATAAGGAGATAAAAAAAGTAATTAAAAATAATAATAATAAAAAAGAAAAATATAAAAAATATAAATTATGTGACAGAAAAAACAAAACTTATGACCAAAACAAAATACAGATCCAATAAAGTCACAACAACTTCGTTCTTGTGGTTCCATGCACTTTAGCCATGGTACACTCAAGAAAAACAACATCCAACAAATAGGACATCCAAGTAGACATAGCTGGTGTAGATGGATCAAACCATAGATTCAATATAACTTTTTTAGCAGCTGTAAGAGCAGCTGAGAGAATTCTCCTTTGATAGATACATCAGGCTTTTAAGGCTGATATAGTATGATAAAGGAGAAGATGGAGCTCATACTTGAAAAACATCTCAGTTTTATTCAGACTCTCAAACTGAGCAAATATATGCACAGTTACTGATATATGTCCAAAACTTAAGATGAAATTCTGATAGCTTGTAATGTTATTCAATGAAATTTTTATAACAGTATCACATGCATAAAATGCATACAAATTTTAGTTGTCACTCTAAACTTCCCAATGTTGCAACAATATGTCTTAGTGTTGTAATATTTACTTAGAAATCTCTGTAGTTTTTATTATGTGGGATAAAAAATAATGCAATGCAATGATGCTTGAAGTTGCTTTTGTCTGTAATTATTTCAAAATTATACTAAAGGGCCTTTTACTTGCTAAAAGTATAAACTATATCTCACAGGAGGCATGTACAGTAGTAGATTGTATACAACAGGTTTTTAATTCTGCTCACAATTTAGAAGCTTTAGAAATTTGCATATTAAATAGTTTAGGTTTGTTGTTATAGAAGTCTCAAAGTTGTATGTGTTTGATTTATTCACATCAGAATCTGTTGTTTGGGAATCAGACTGTATTGCTTGCACTGCATGTTTTTGATTGCCAAAAAAGACTTGGTTCACAGCATTCGTCATTTCGGTTGCATGTGTACAGAACTGAACGTGGATTGCATTGTTTCATTATTTTTTAATCTTTTGTTTTATTCAGAAGAGGTAGGCTTTAGCGATACAGTTAGAAATGTTTGACGATATGAAACTCCATGTGAAAGATATGAATTTCCTCAGTCCTTTCATAACTAAATATATGGTCACCTTGAGTGTAGGTAGGCAGTCGTGTGTTTTTCTTTTCTCAGCAGGCTTTTGACACGTCAGAGCCAGACCTGGTGACTCAACATGGCCGTGAGCCTCACGAGTGAATTGCTCCTTGCACATTAATCAGTAACACTCACAAGCCACAATTGCCAGTGTACCTCTAAACATTTCTTACACATGATATTTCAACAGAGCTTGTCAGAATCACTGTCAGTTATCTTTTTAATTAGGCTTCTAATTGTTCACCGTGTCTTATCTGTATGGTCCATACTATATCACGGCGCAGGTGGGGGCAGCGGTGGACACTCTAACGCGTGAATCCAGCAGCAGGTCTGAGATTATTAATTGAGAGCATCAATAACGGCGAGCTTTGTTCTTCTTTGCCCCGAAGAGCACATTCATCATATGAGGTCAGTGCAGTCAGGCCGGGGAAAATGGGACAGCTTTGGCCACTAGGAGCCCAGATTCACTCCACAGTAAATCTCGCTGGCCTCACGGCACTGACAAAGTGCCATAGCAGCTGAGACGCTTGGTGTGAGATTACTAAAGCATGTTCCTGCCTCTGGTCGTGTGCTGGGGATGATAAATCCAACCTGGTATTTGGCTCACTTGAATGAAGAACTGATGCTAGATACATAGAAGCGGCTTTGACACAAAGATATTAAAACCACAGAGCATACGCACATGATTAAAGCTGGAATAAGGTTACTGGATGTCCATGCTTTTGGGGAATAGTTCCTGGTTTTGAGGCCTGCTCTCGGAAATTTCTTTTTTTTTGGTTCCATTTATTGTATGTTCCAAACAGCCTCAATAAAATTGGTTGTTCTTAAGTAAAATGTCAACTATTAGGGCTTAAGAGGCTTAATAGAACAAAATTTAATTAGTCACTTAGTCGCAGAAAAAAAAAATCCTCAGGAAGTGGCGAAGTCACAGAGTCCGTGACAGACAGATTGTTAACGGCTGGTCTACATGATCATCGGGCAGGACATCCAAATGCTCACCTATCATTCACTAACATTAAATATGGCTTACCATCTAAAATAAGTAGTAGTTACTTTACATGGTCACTCAATTTAATGTTAACCTAGAAAAATCTGTGCTATTCAAGTGTGGAAGCCGAATAGTAGAGCGCTCACTAGATGACAGATGGAGGCGGCGGTGCAGTCACTTGCTCTTTATATACACCGTCATTTTTGGTCATACAGATAAAAGTAATACATCTTTCAAATCTGTGAAGACTACATTTATTTGTGTGCATTCAGAATAACAAAGAAACGTTGTGCTTTTGTAAAATAACGAAAGCAAACGGGATGTACTTTCTGTCACCTCGATCTCTGTGAACTTGAGCGCGAAACTTCAAAACTCTGTGAATGCTTGCCTTATAAATATGACAAATAGAGAGTGAAATGTCTACTTTTGAATGGACCAATTCAAATAGAAAACAAATATTCTCAGATTATGTAATCTATATGAAACATGCATACAGGCGCATCACTACTGTGAAGATGACGAGTTAGTGTCGCCGACTTCATCTCTTAGGTCGAAAACAAAGAAAGCACTAGTTTATCAAAATATTAATGCAGTCTCCTTGCTGTTTTTCCCTGATACATTCATAATTATTATATCTGCCAGTGCACTGTGGCAAGCTTTATGCATGCGCTTGAGTGCTTATTACACTATGTAGGCAACTAAAGCTCATTATTACGATTTATATGGTTTATTAATAAACATGTGACTAATAGTCAACTAATGCTTAAAATGAACGACTACTAGTCGACTATAAAAATCTTTAGTCAAGAGCAGCCCTAATAATTGCTGAGAACAAGTTGTTATAACTGTATATAAGTGTATAACTGGTTATGGTTATGGAGTACACCAATCTGGTTATTTGAATGCATTCTGATAAACTTCAGTCACATTTGACTGACTTAAGTGACTAGAACAAATATGTGTGATTTCTTATTATAAGTAAATGCAGAAAGAACATGTATTTTGTTTGTAAGTAACTGAAATGCTTTTGAGTACTTTTGAAAAAGTAAAGACATAAAAGTAATTAAAAATTGTGAATAACAGAAAAAAGTGACCGGTCGTCTTTAGGTGCATCTCTTAACCATTCAAACAAATTTGAACCTTTTTGTGTTGATCCTATGGACATGGACATGCTATATGTCAAATACAAATGAGAAGGTTTTTCTCCTTTGCTTTGATTTCATCTGTAAATACATCAACTTTTGCTTCTGTTTTTTTTTTTTATCTGTTGTGTCTCAAGCCTTGGAGGTGGAATTTGACTTTGAATAGCATCAAAAACACATTTTTTAAAAATAAAACTAGTACTGAACATTCTGTACTGCTCTGTACTGTACTGTACATTCACAGCTTGTTTCACCAGTACATTCCGCATAGGAAATTCATACAACCAAAATGGATAGCAGCTATACAGTTAAGGCCAGTGTATGGAATCGTGTGACTGCAGTATCAATGAGGTTTTGAAAAAGGGAACCCATGATGAGGTGTGTTTGTCTAAAAACACAGCTGTAGTGGATACGGAGGAACTCTTTATATCAGAGGTCTCAATCTCAATTCCCGGAGGGCCGCAGCTCTGCAGAGTTTAGCTCCAACCAGCTCCAACTCACACCTGCTTGGAGTTTCTAGTAATCCAGAAGACCTTGATTAGCTATATTAGGTGTGTTTGATTAGGATTGGAGCGAAAATGTGCAGAGCTGTGGCCCTCCAGGAATTGAGTTTGAGACCACTGCTTTACATGATGGTTTTGGTCTCGATGGACCAGAATGCTTGACGAATTACTTGGAAAAGACGATGACCGAGCTTGGAGTAGCTCATAGTTGTTAGCTTTGTATTTCATTATCGTGATATTTTACAGACAATCGTGCAAAGACGTGCAAAGACTACTAATTGTTAGTAAACTGTCATTTTTTAAAACCAAGAACAAAGGAAGAGCTTACAAGCAAATAGAACAAGGAGTAAACAGTGCTTGAAGTTGTTAAGGTATCTAACAGTGGCTTATCAAGTGTTTTTATTATTAAATGAAATACGTTTATTTTTGATGGAGCTTTTTTCTTACCTCTTCCCTAAAGTGTTTTTTCCCCCCAACATAATTAAGATGCCTACCTTTTAGAACAGCATTTGCATCAAGAGTGCACCTAAAATGCCTTTGTAGGCAGCTTACTATCTTGTTTTGATTTTTGAACAGAATATGTATGGTTATGGGTTTCTTTTTCTTGAGACGATTTTTCCAGCTGATCCAAGCACTTAGAGGCTGTCCAGATTTATCTTGACTTCTAAAGTTATGTCAAATAGCAAAGAAGCCAACTCTATTTCATTGAATTTCAAGGACATGAAATGTTATGTCTAGACAGTGCAAATGCACTTTATGTACTAATACTAGTAGATAGTCTGGTCGTCATTAGCTAATTGAATAAACTCATTAGAAACACAGCTAAGGGGAATTTCATTGAATGGGCTCTTTCCATGGGAAGAAAGAGACTATAAAATGGATTTTAATGTTGA
Source organism: Labeo rohita (assembly GCF_022985175.1). Lineage (NCBI taxonomy): Eukaryota > Metazoa > Chordata > Actinopteri > Cypriniformes > Cyprinidae > Labeo > Labeo rohita. The sequence goes on from NC_066877.1 coordinate 24,644,254, forward strand.
ATGGATTTGAGTGAGTTAGGGGGTATATCTGTTTCTAAGAGAGCTAACATGTTTAGATACCTCTTCCGAGCATTACACAGCTTAGGGGTGAGAAAAAGTGGAAGTGAAAAAATCAAGAGTAAAATCTGACAAATAAATGTCCTAGCACTAGCGCCTGGGGTGTCAACACGAGGGGGAAAAAACTCTACCGTGTGGAACATTCGTCTCTATCTGAACTCTAATGTGATTTTAAATAACTAAAAGGATTAAGAAGACCATTGCATAATCCAGATTTCAAAGTGATGTTTTGCATCTAGTTCCTGTGCTTATGTGCAGGTTTTAATCCTCTGCAGTGAGTGATTCCCAACCAAGGGTACGTGTATCCCACAGGCTTCCGGAAGGCACTTGGAAAAATTTGGGTTTTGCTTGGTTAGACCTATAAAACAATACGAATAATAATATGATTAAAATAGCAAAATGTGATTAATGCAGAACATTTGTAAGGGGGCCACTCACAGGCAGATAAATCGGATAAATTGTAACGTTTAATACGGCTGCTGTAGAAATGAACATTATGCTGTTTGCTTAAAAGAGAGAGTTTGTTTACTCAGTAATCTTGACCATCTATGTGAAATGAACTGAATTAAGTCCAAAAAATACAGTTTTTGAGAATAATTTTTAAAAAGTTGCATTTATTATACTTAAAGTGACACCATTTCTCATTTTATTAGTTTAAAATTAAGTACAGTTAAGTTTAGATTCACTAAAAATAAGAACTACATAAAGGTATTTGATTAATTTATTTCCCCACTTTTAAGTTTATTCTTCGAGTAAAGTAAGTTTATGTGTATACTGCTTCTATTAATATTATATGCAGATTGCATTAGGTACTGTATGTTACTTTTACCCACAATACTGTAGGCTACTGTGTTTAAAAAAAGGATTGGCTTTAATTCAATTTAGCTTTAATTTTGCTCAAAAACTGTAAGTCTGTCCAGATAATTTCTCAAATACATAAGGTGGCTGATTCATGGTTACAGTCTGAGTCACACAGAATTGTCTACATTATAAAGAGATCTGCTTCTGTCTGTAGTTCAGTTGCCAAGCCAACAATTTCTGTTGCTCTACAGGAGTGTGTAGAAATGCATGATGCCTCTGTACAACATCTGCCTTGAAGTGAACTGGAAAAAAAGTAGCCCGATTGCAGTGTCAGATACAGATATAGAGACATTCCGCCAGACCTCTATGAAACAGAATGCATAAGTAAGGGAGAAATCCAGTTTCTTTGTGAGGAGAAATTTCAGCTCATCAGTTTTATTGCTGATGAAGTGAACATTAAAAGGGTATGAAGACATCACTGTCAAAACCACAAAACTGACCCAGCCTCCACCTTCCCCTGATAGTTACATATTTAAAGGGCACCTATTATGCAAAAAAACACTTTTATATGGTGTTTGGACATAAATGTATGTTGGCAGTGTGTGAACACAACCACCCTACAATGATAATGAAATCAATCTCACTACACTCTAAAAAATACTGGGTTAAAAATATCCCAACTTGGGTTATTTGGCAACCCAGTACTGGGTAAATATCAGACAGAACACATACTGGGTTATTTTGACCCAGCTGGTTGGGTTAAATGTTTTTACCAAACATGCTGGGTTATTTTAAGTCGACTATTGTTTAAAAAATATTATATTGCTGGTTCAAAATGGACTGGAACTTATAAAAACACACACAAAATTACTAGAGGCAACAGCAATAATCAAAAGATGAACATTTATCAAGCAAGAAGACATGGAAAAAATACAAGACAAATTTAATTTATTTGGGTGAATACAGGATAGTTTACAATATTACATACATTTATGCTACATACATGCTCGTTTAACAAGCATGACATAAAAAATGTAACATTTAAAAGTAGAATTTTAATTTTAGTGTATTTAGCTGTTCGCTGTAATCACTTTTTACCGAAATAGCGTTAATTCTCATGCCAGTGTGTCACCAAAATGAAGGGCTGCTGTTCACCGGGTTAACTGCGAACTTCAGACCACGGCCCCACGTTTCACTCGCAGCTGAAAGATGCCATGATGCCCATAAACAAACAGTACTGAGATTAGAGAACATATTTTAAGATCAAACTCAGTACCATAAGGAATAAAATCAATTTATTTTATGCAAGGCAAAAGGTGTTTAAATCCTGCTGATGCAGCTGACTGACATCTCGTCCTTATGTTGCGTTGTGTAAAATAATACAATTTACAGCACAGTAAAGGACTCAAAAAGCCCGTGCACTCACTGACTGTAATTAAGCAGCTGGGTTATTTCATCAGAGACAGGCTCAACCCAGCGGTTGGGTAGAAAAAAATTACCCAGCGTTAAAAATGACCCAGCAACTTAGTTACAGAAAAACTACCCAGCACCTGGGTAAAAAATACTAAAAATAACCCAATAAAATGGCCCAACAAGTTGAAACCGGCATTTGGGTTAAAAAAAAGAACCCAGAATCTGGGTAAAACTATTTAAAATAACCCAATAAATTGACGCAACGTGCTGAACCCAGCATTTGGGTTAAAAAAATAACCCAGCATTTTTTAGTGTAGGCATTCCGTTTTGATTCTTTAAGCATTGTGACATCACATTGTTTAGGCCCCGCCCACAGTCGCTGACTGACAGTCCTGCATTGCCATAGTTTCTGCCCCCAGCCAGTTGTGTTTGGTTATACGCTGTCCTCTATTTTTTTTGTGTTTGAGTTAACAATGTCTTGTGAACAATCCAGGTGTTCTGTGTTTGGATGTAAGACTGAACATAAGAGTCTTCATTTTCTCCCTACATCAGAGCCACTGATGACGCATTGGCTTACTTTTATTTTTCAAGGTAATGCACCTCAAAATCTACCTAAATACATTTGTATGTGGAAATCTTTTCTCTCCAGACTGCTTTGTGAATGTCATGTCTGTCACAGTTCTGTCTGTTTGTATTCTTGGTTTCTCCCATTGTCTCCCCCCCGTCGATCTGTCTACTTTGGTTTAGTCCTTGTTAACGTTATTTGGTTCACCTGTCTGTCATTATTAGTTTGCCTTTATAAATCTGTTCTTGTCATGAGTTCCTTGTCGGTCTTTATTGTTGATTTAGGTTTCAGTGTGTGTGGATATCGCTCTGTGTTCCTGCCTGTTCCTCTTGAAAGTAATTAAAATGAGATTTGTTTCGTACATTGTATCCTGTCTTCCATCCAGCACCAGCAAACGTAACAGAAAGACGACCTATACAGTTTTTTCCCGGCATCTTCCCCTGCGTTTATTTTTCCGTTTTTTTCCCTCAGTGTTTTTGTTTTTTGTTTATATGTATGGATCCTACCGTTCTCCTCATCCTCCTGAAGCAGGGGGAACGCTCTCTTGAGGACCACACTCGTGATTAGATCTTCCTGGCAGAACACTCCCACTTTCCGGATAGCAACCTATGCAAGTTCTACTACATTGGACTTAACACCACCACCAAG